>NW_024470775.1:2459697-2655260 GCF_017639515.1 Carcharodon carcharias
GGAAGAGGGTGGAGTGTTAAAATGGCAAGCAACAGGGAGGTTTGGGTCATTCTTGCAGACAGACAGCAGGTGTTCTGTAAAGCAGTCGCCCAGTTTATGTTTAGTCTCTCCAATGTAGAGGAGACCGCACTGGGACCAACGAATGCAGTAGACTAAGTTTGGGGAAATGCCAGAGAAATGCTCCTTCACTTGAAAGGAGTGCTTGGGCCCTTGGACGGTGAGGAGAAAGGAAGTGAACGGGCAGTTGTTGCATCTTTCGCACTGGAATGGGGAGGTGCCATAGGTGGGGGTTGAGGAGTAGGGGGTGATGGAGGAGTGGGCCAGCGTGTCCCGCAGGGAACGATCCCTATGGAATGCCGCCAGGGGGTGTGAAGGGAAGATGTGTTGGTGGTGGCATCATGCTGCATTTGACGGAAATGGTGCAGGATGATCCTTTGAATTGCGGAGGATGTTGGGGTGATAAGTGAGGACAAGGGGGGCCCTATCATGTTTCTGGGAGGGAGGAGAAAGCATGAGGGTGGATGCATGGGAGATGGGCCAGACACGGTTGAGGGCCCTGTCAACGACTGTGGGTGGAAAACCTCGATAAAGGAAGAAGAAGGACATGTCAGCGGAACTGTTTTTGAAGGTAGCATCATTGGAACAGATGCGCTGGAGGTGAAGGAACTGAGAGAATGGGATGGAGTCCTTACAAGAAGCGGTGTGTGAAGAGCTGTAGTCGAGTTAGCTGCGGGATTCGGTAGCCATGTAATCGCTATTGGTGCATGGTCTATCACCAGAGATTGAGACAGAGAGGTCACAGAAAGGAAGGGACGTGTCAGGGATCGACTACCTGTAAATGAATCCCCACAAGGATGGTCTGAGGGCCTTTAGCTTCTTCCTCGAACAGAGGCCCGAACAATCCCCATCCACCACTACTATCCTCCGTCAGGCTGAACTTGTTCTCACACTTTACAATTTCTCCTTCAACTCCTCTCACTTCCTCCAAATAAAAGTGGTGGCTATGGGTACCCGAAAGGGCCCCAGCTATGCCTGTCTCTTTATGGAATATGTGGCCCCCTTCCACAACTCTTTCTCCGATACATCGCTGATTACTTTGGTGCTGCTTCATACTCTCTTTTGGACTTGGAAAAAAATATTAATTTTGCTTCCAATCTCCACCCCTCCATCATTTTCATGTGATCCATCTCTGACACTTCCCTTTACTTTCTTGACCTCGCTGTCTCAATCTCTGGTGATAGACTGTCCACCAATATCGATTACAAGCCTACTGACTCCCACAGCTACCTCGACTACAGCTCCACACACCCCGCTTCCTGTAAGGACTCCATCCCATTCTGTCAGTTCCTTCACCTCCGTCGCATCCGTTCTGATGATATTACCTTCATAAACAGTTCCTCTGACATGTCCTCCTTCTTCCTTAACCGAGGTTTTCCACCCACGGTCGTTGACAGTGGCCTCAAATGTGTCCGGCCCATCTCCTGTGCTTCAGGCCTCACGCCTTTTCCTCCATCCCAGAAACATGATAGGGTCCACCTTGTCCTCACCTATCACTCCACCAGCCTCTGCATTCAAAGGATCATCCTCTGCCATTTCTGCCAACTCCAGCATGATGCCACCACCAAACACATCTTCCATTCACCCCCCCTGGCGGCATTCCATAGGGATCGTTCCCTCTGGGACACCCTGGTCCACTCCACCATCACCCCCTACTCCTCAACCCCCACCTATGGCACCTCCCCATGCCCACACAAAAGATGCAACACATGCCCTTCATTTCCTCTCTCCTCACCGTCCAAGGGCCAAAACATTCCTTTCAATTGAGGCAGCATTTCACTTGCATTTCCTCCAACTTAGTCTACTGCATTCGCTGCTTCTAGTGTGGTCTCCTCTACATTGGAGAGACCAAACCTAAACTGGGCGACCGCTTTGCAGAACACCTGCGGTCTGTCCGCAAAAATGACACAAACATCCCTGTCGCTTGCCATTTTAATTCTCCAACCTCCTCTCTTGCTCACATGTCTGTCCTTGGCTTGCTGCATTGTTCCAGTAAGCCCAACGCAAACTGGAGGTACAGCAAATGATTTTTCGCCTAGGCACTTTACAGCCTTCCAGCCTGAATATTGAATTTAATAACGTTACATCTTGAATCCCTCTTCCATCCCCACCCCCTTTCTGTTTCTTCCACCTTCATTTTGTTTTTTTTTCCAGTAATTTATATAGAGGTTTCTTTTATCACCTATTTCGATTATTTTTAAATCTTTTATGCCCCCCACCCCCACTAAAGCTGTACTTTGAGTGCCCTACCATCCATTCTTAAGTAACACATTCGTTTAGATAATATCACCAACTTCAACACCTCTGTGTTTTTTTGTTCTTTTGTCTGTGACACCTTTTGATTATCTGCTCCTATCACTGCTTGCTTGTCCCTACAACCACACCCCCCCCCCTCCACTTCTCTCCCCCTACCCAAACTACCCCCACCCACCTTAAACCAGCTTATATTTCACCCCTCTCCTCGGATTCACCCAGTTATGTTGAAGGGTCATGAGTACTTGAAACGTCAACTCTTTTATTCTCCGCCGATGCTGCCAGACGTGCTGAGTTTTTCCAGGTAATAGTATTTTTGTTTGGGATTCCAGCATCCACAGTTTTTTTTTTCTTTTTTTGGCTCTCATTTCCATCAGGTGATCGACTGAAAGGGCATCTAAACTGCAAATCGGACAGAAGGCAAATTTGCAAGACAATACAATGAGCAAATTTTCTGGACAGATAAGTTGATCAAAATCACCTGTGTTCAACCGTCCTTTCCACCATCATTCACTCTCCTTCCATCTTGTAAGCGTCAAAACGTTTACTCAAAATATTGCATCACCTTTTATATCCGGGGCACTTTAGTAAAGAATAAAAGACTTTAGAGACAAGGACGGCACAAGCTTTAAAATATTTTGCAGTAATCGCTGAGGATTTACGGACTTCACATCCCGGCCATGGTGAAGCATTCAGGGAAAACTGGCGACGATAACTTCCAGGCAGGAACACAGATCAACGTCGCCTGGACCTGAGGCTGCTAAATCCTGAATTAGGCTTGCGATGGCCAGAGTGCCAACAGAAACGGACACAATGTGTTTTGGTGATCTCCAAACTGGCAAACTCAGTGTAGAAAGACACGCAGATTTCCATGAAAATATAATATCCTCTTTCAACAGATACTCATTCAATGGCACTCCACCGTCCTTTCACGTCAGTCCTGAATTTGTTCATCACTTATTGTATGTGAACTCCTCCCATGAGCACATAACATTTAAAGCCAAATGAAGAATATGGAGAAAATGTTTAAAATAAGGGGACAACATCTAAAGTAGGTGTCGGAAATTAAGGACATTTTCATATGTGCATATCAGGTATTGAAGACAGCAGGGAATGGAAAGAGCAGTGAATAAATCCTTTGACATCTTTTGATGTATTAATATGAGGACTGAACACGAGTGAGAACGGCACATTGAACATTTATAAGGCACAAGTTAGGTCTCATCTGGAGCGCCACAACCAGTTCTTGGCGCCATCCTTGAGGAAGTGTTTGGTGACATTGGAGAGAGTAGAGCGGAGATTCACAAGATGATTGCAGATAAATCACTAAAGCTCTCAGTGTAGATGGGGGAATTCCGTCTATTTAACATGGAGAACAGAAGGTTGAGAGTAGGATTGAGAAAGAAATTCAAGATCCTGAGTTGTAAAGACAGGAAAATAGTGAGGATGGTTTCCGACTCAAGAGAGCATCAAAGACGATGGGGCATAGAATCAAGGTTTGCAAAATGAATAAAAGTGATTTGAGGTTTTTCTTTCACTCAGCGGGTGGGTGGAGCATGGGACAGCATCACTGAGGGGATGGTGGAGGTAGATTGGAGAAAGGTGCTCAGGAGATAATTGTAATCCTTCCTGAAAAGAAACATTGTGTAGCCTTACGTGGTTAAGGCAGGGGAGTGGGACAAGATTAAATGTTCTTTCAGAGAGTTAGTGCATACACGACAGGCCGGATGACCTCTTTGTGCATCGTAAAGAATCAGGGACTATCTGATTGTGTTACACAGCTGAGGGCTGTCACTGGGGTATTAGAGTGGGGGAACTGTCACTATGGTTAAACAGCTGGTGACTGTCATTTCGGCAACAAATTGTGCTGGAGAGTCTCGCACTATTTTAATGGAATGAGGGGCATGCACTATGCTTACAGAGCCACGGACTGTCACTGCAGTAAAAGAATGTGGGGATCATCACCATGGTTACTGTGCTGGAGGGTCATTGCCAGAGAAACATAATTGGTCAAAATGTCACTCAGGTTAAAGAGCTGGGACGCAGTCAGTACAGTTTTTGATTGGGGAGATTATCCCTCAGGCTACAACACCAGGGGCCAGAAGGTATAGTAATTAATTGAGGAGACTGTCGCTCAAGTTACAGGACAGGGGGCCATTCATGTATGGCAGCAGATTGAGGAGACTGTCAAACAGGTTGTAGAGCCTGTCAACAGTCATTATAGCAACTAATTACCGAAATTGTAACTAAAGCTGCAGATGGGCCTCCAGCTCACTTTCACTCTCACCAACCGTTTTGTCTTGCAATTTCCTCTTTATTTCTCTCTATCACGCACTCTCTCTCCCCCTAACAAGCGCCTATGTTTCCCTGCCTCTTTCTTTATTCCATCCCTTTCTGAATCTCTTGCTCAGTTCCCTTCTCTCTCCATCTCCAAATCTCGACTACTACATCTTGATCTTTTTTGTCCTTCCTTCACTGGATGTGGGCTTCGCTGGCTGGTTCCAGAATTCACTGCACATCCCTAAATTCCCCCTTGAGAAGGTTGTGGGTGAGCAGCCTTCTTGAAACACTGCAGTCCGTGTGGTGTAGGTACACCCACCGTGCTGTTAGGGATGGGGTTAAAGCTTCACGCTCTGTTCCCCTGTGTGGCTATTTTTGCGACCTTTGCTTCTCATTCTTCAGCTCCATCTTCCGCTCATGCTAACTCTCCGTCTCTCTCTCTCTTTCTCACTTTCTCTCGCACCATGCCTTCCCCATCTGCACAGTTAGTTAGATATTTCCAATTTTAGTCCCCTGTTGTTTTTTAAATAATTTGCCCCTGAAACAGAACTGCCCTTTCCACAGTCGCTGTGCAGTCTGAATCCAGCTAGGAATGAGATGTCCCTGGACATGATCCAGCAGATCACTGCCTGCCTGTGGGGGTAATACACAAACCCTCAACTACTGAGTATCCACGTATCATCATATTAATGCATCTAATGCTTTGAAATAATGTGGGTAGACTTTTTATCAGCAGTATATATATATATGTATATATATTCATATGCACACAAATTCTGTGATCTTCACAGGGGATGTATGGGATTTGTTCAAAAAAGATCTATGAGCTTCATGGGCAATTCCAACATTTTTTGCCCATCAGCAATTGCCGCTTGAGAAGCTGGTCAGTGAGCCGACTTGTTGAACCGCTTCTGTCCCATGTGGTGTAGATACACACACACAGCTCTGTTAGGGAGGGAGTTCCAGGATTGGACCCAGTGACAATGCAGTAACAGTGACTTAGTTCCAATCAGGATGACGTGTGGCTTGGAGTGGAAATCTCATGATTGTCCTCCCATGTGCCCGCTGCCTTTATCCTTCCAGGTGCTGGGGGATCATGGGTTTGGAAAACACAGTTGAAGGAGCCTCTGTGTGTTGTGGCAGTGCATCTTGGAGAGGGTTCACAATGACGCGATTGTGTGCCAGGTGGAGACTATATCCCCATTCGTTGACCCAAATCCATGATGATTCACGAGATGCGGGGTGAATGTTGAGTCCTCGCAGGGCCACTCGCTCTGACTGTATCCCATTGGGCTGCCACCTCTGGTGAGCCGACCCTGCCACTGGCGATTGTTATTCCCAGGGACAGAGATGGCTTTAGGGTATCATTCGGTGAGCGTGGCGATGTCAGGCCGTTGATCGGCTAGTCTGTGGGACAACTCCCCCAATGTTGGCGTTCCCTTCAACACTCAGGTGCTGATCAGAAACAAATATCACGCGGCAGCATGTGTCCCCACCTCGCACACACTTCCATTGAATGTGGGCAGTGAACACGTTGGCACAAAGTGGCACAAGGTTAAATGGCTGCCCTTCTCAGGAGCCCAGTCTCTAGGAGTTTTTGAAGGATGCGCTGTAGAGGAGGAGCGATGCCCTGCAGAGGTGGAGCTGACTGACTCCAGCTCACCTTCCTGCCCCTCTCCTCCTCCAACAGCTCACACTGCCCTCCCTGGCCTGACATTCTCCTCACATTCCCCGTCAATATCAGGTGGACCTCTAGCACGATGACAATCAAGAAGAACACTCATCGTCCCGGTGAAACCAGGAAGTTGTCAAACATAGTCGAGCAGACCAGCACTGACCCTTTTCAGGTGATGCCTGTTTGATTTACTGGATTGTGAGGCTGTGCCTAAAACGGCGACTCAGCCTCAACCCGCTGAAACCTGGATTCACTGTTCAACAACCGGCCTCGGCTACACATGTCGACTGTCAGCTCCTGAAATTTCCTTCCTGTGTTACCGTGGGCAACAGCCGACAACTCATGGGTTCACCCACACACTGACTTGTGCACACCAGTCCATGTCCTGGGTCCATAAACCTTCCTTTGCCCCGTTCCCCTAGAACCATTTGACGTTCAAACATCTCTCCATCTCCTCACTAATGTTTACAACTTCCTTACACTAATTGCCATTTGTGGAAGAGAGCTCCAACTCTCTGCCACCCTTTGTGTGTCCGTGTGTCCCTTTCCAGACTCACTAAGCAGCGTGAATAACTTCTACATATCCACCTCGCTCCAATCTAATCGAATATTTAAGATTCTTGACCAGGGGAAACAGTGATTCTGTCTTCCCTACAACAATCTAACCTTAGTTTTTACCCTATATTTTCAAGCTTCTCCAAGTGCAGATTGTTCCTGACTGTCCTGCAACGAATTCCCCATTACATGCGCCCTATCCTTACAAATCGATTCCCCTGACAATTCTCCCAGCCGGTCAGTATTCACTTTCTGGCTCCTGCTTATTTTGATGATGGACAAATTGCAGCACAAATGTGGCCAAATGCAATCTCAGTCCATACCTCCTCTTTTTACTCTCCTTAAAGATACATGAAAGCAGATGACTGTTAAAGAGAAGACAAGTCAAAGGCGTCTTAACAATATTGCAATAATACATACAAATCGAGGAATTTCCTCAATAACATTATGTACAGTGGAATTGCTTTTGTAAGAACAATAATTACATCAATGTATCAAGGAGCTGATCCCTAACAAGGTTAGAACATCATTTTCTTTTCGATATGCCTGGCCCTGCTCTTAACCCCCTCTCCTGCATTCTTCAGTGAATCAGGCTTGATACCTTGTCTTGAAGGTTGTGGTCTTGTGAGGGATATGCCAAACCGTGACTTTCTAGTTTGTCTTTGAATTTACTTTTGCTGCTGCTGATGGCCAATAGCGCCATGTGGATGTTGAGATTGGATCTGTGTGATCAAGTCTGAATTCATCACATTGAAAACAGTGATTGCCAGAGAATACAATGGAGAGTGCCAACATTGCTAAGTCAGGAATCTGTCATCACAAGGCCTGTGCAGTGGCCATTCCTAACAACGCTGTCAGGGACAGATGCATCTGCAGAAGCGAGATTGGTGAGGATGATGTCAAGTAGAATCATCCCATTGTTGATTCACCTGCCTCAGGCCTATTCTGCCTTTCAGGGTTCGGACACCTAGTCTGTAACGGTGACCCTGAGCTACTGTTGGTGATGGACATGCAGGTGCCACAGCAGAGAACATTATGTGCCCTTGATACACTCAATGCTTCTTCCATGTGGTGTTATCATGAAGGAGTAGAGATTCATCAGGTTCAGGAGCATGGTATGTGGGAGTCAGCAGGGTGTTCTCATTACCCTGTTTGTGCACCTGTCTTGAAACATCAGAGAGACTGAAGTCTATGTTAAGTACACCTGTCACAAGCCTACAATTATACATTTCCCTGTGCCAGCACATCGGGTAGAACTTTTCATTCAGTGAGCCATGACTTACCCAGGGATGTGTGCGATGAACTTATGACTTTTCTTTTATGACTTGGCTTTTCAGTTATGATTCTTACAGTGTGATTATGTTGGAGCATCCCTGCTTCAATGTGGCCCTGCCATTTCCTAACCTCGCCTCCCTCCATGCCGATTTGGTGACGCAACGATCCGAGAAATGAGACAGGGACAAGAGGCAGTGATCGATGCAGCCAATTTTATTCACATGATTCAGAAAGCAGGGGGCCGGAGACATTGGATCCACACAATGTATCAGAGCTGGAATTATGCAACTTACAGTTAACTCAATTGAGAGTCACGGACGTTTCGCACTTTGGCACTTGTTATGTTTAGGAAAATATTTTCTTATGCAGCAAGTGAGCCAAAATATGAAGTGTGCCCAGATCCACCTCTCATTTCTGTTATATCGGACAAATCTGCAGGCGCCTCCCAAATCATCACAATTTAAGCATTATCCTGGGAAACAGAAAGGAAGAATTCATTGTTACCAACTTTCAGATCACTGCTGCACCCAGGTGCCATGTAACCAAATTATCTGGAGACCAGAACTGAGCACAGGCCTCCATGGTTGTGCTAAAACAGTGACATGGAGAACAGAATTGTGCACAGTTCTCCAGCTGTGATCTAACCGAGGGATATGGAGACTTAACTGTGCACAGTTCTCTAAGTGTGCTCCATCCGAGGAATATAGAGGCCAGAACTGTGCACAGTTCTCCAGGTGTAGTATAACCGATTGATATGGTGGATAGAAGTGTGCACAGTGATCCAATTGTTGTCTAAGAGAGGGTTATGGAGACCAGAACACTGCCCATGGCTACTGTTGCGGTCTAACCAAGGGGCATGGAGGTTTGAACAGTGTACAGTGCTCCAAGTGTGGTCAAACCGAGGGATTTGGAGATCAGAACTGTGCACACTTCTCCACGTCTGGTCTAACCGAGGGTTACGGAGTTGGGACTGTGCACAATGGAATTGCCGCAGCTTCTGCATAAAGGGGGTGGGGCAACGGAGGGTTTTGAAACATAGACCAGGGTTAAAGGTACCCTCCCACCCTGTAGGTCATTACTGTCCCAGCAAAGTGAATGAGTATTAAAATGTCTCCCCACATCGGCCAGGGGAACACACAATGCGGCAGGGGCATAAAACCCTGAACAAAGTTTATAGGCAATGCAGGATCTCACCGAGGGTCAGCACGTAGTTGGGAGGCAAAAGGCAACTAGGAGAGTTGCTTTGGTTATTATCGAGAATTAGGATTATTTTTTTTTTCTTTTAAAGGCGATTTATGGAGGGGAATAGCACTGATATGGAGAGCTTTCTGTTTAGGAAAACTTTCAAGGGTTGTGGAGCAAAGATGGGCGAATGAGGTTAAGAGTCAAATTGATTGGTCGCATAGGCTGAAGAGGAAGATTAGCCCCCACTGCATTCCCTGAATGTCTCTGCTGTGTCATTCCTGGGAGATTTGTAAGCACGGCGCCTTCCTGCACTCATTCCTCCACCCTCAGCGCTGGGCTGTAACAGTTTTGCAGGGACTCCTTGATGTCACATTCAGTCAAATGCAGCCTTGACGTCAAGCGCAGTCGCTCTCACCTCACCTTGGGAGTTCAGTTTTTTTGGTCAATAAGACTACAATGTGGTCAGGAGCTGAGTGGCCCTGGCAGAAGCCAAACTGTGCATCCATGAGCAGGTTATTGCTCAGTAATAACATTGTCGGCGGCACTTTCTCTCATATTGCTGTTGATTTAGAGGGGATTAAAGGGCCTATATTGGCTGGGCTGCTTCTGTCTCGCTTAATGTCGGCTGAACATAACTGGGCATGATTACACGTTACTGGGTTGATGCCTGTGTTGCAGCTGTGGTGTAAGAGCTCGGCTTGGGGCACAGCTCGTTCTGCCATGCTATTGCTGGAAGGAGGTCAGAGCCTTAGGCTTTTCCAGTATCCAATGCATTCAGAACTTCATGACCTCATATGCAGTGAATCGAACTGGCTGAAGGCAGGCATTTCTGGTGCAGGATAAATCAGCCTTACCTCTTGCACTGATGTGCTGAACAGCCCCACCATTGCTGGTAGGGATATTTGTATAGCCTCCTCTCCCTGTCAGTTACTTCATTTCCCACCACCATTGACAACTGAATGTGACAGGGCAGCAAAAGATAGATCTGATTCGTTGGTTGCAGGTCTACTTAACTCCGTACGTTGCTTGCTGCGCTCGCTCATTGAAATGCAATTTTTCCTGAGTTATGGCTTCACCAGGTTGACCCCTGATTCTTATGTCCTACTCCTGGCACGCGCTTCTGAAACCTTCAGTGAGCCAGGCTTATTTTTTTCCCCCATCCCTGCTGTTTTCATGATACTGGTGGAGTGGGTCTATTTGAAGTCTATGTGGTTACTGTTGTTGCAGTGAAGATTTGCCTGTGGTTGATTAATTTGGGGATTTGTTGAAATATATTATAGTCATGATGTGGGTCAATATGTATGTGTTTAATCTGTTGTTAAATTAATAAATGTTTCATTAATTTTTGTTTATAAATCGCGATACTTGGTGGTCTTGTACCTACTAAATTCAAAGTCTGCATTTCGAAATAACAAACTGCACAATTGGTTCTTGACAGTTGTTTCAAGTTTCCCGCTGGGATTTGAATAACACAGCCTTTACAATTTCCTTTGTCACACTAGTTTAGGTTTTCTTTTTAGTTAATGAATAAACATATTTTTAATGTTAAATTCCCCAAACATGTGATTATACATGTTGCTGTTGATATCAATAGGTTTTCATCTCATTTCCAGAACACAACAACGAGGTAAGCCAAGTTTCCCCTGGGATTTGGATTGCACAACAATTACCATCTGCTCTGGTCACGATAAATTTGGGGGCATTATTTAAATTCCTTCTTTGGGATGGATGCTATGAATCCAAGGGATACGAGTCCACGAAGAACACTGAACTCAGGAGTTTTGTGCCGAGGGACCTTAAAGTTTGGACTAAAAAAAAGGCTTGGCAGTTGCTATGCCTTTTCTGGGAGTGAAAATGTTACTGGAAAGCATTGAAATCACTGACTAAAACTCGGCTGATTGTGTTATCTGAAAAGTGCAGGTAGAGATAAAAATGTAATTTAGTCAGGATGATATGGTTAAAGCTCTTAAAGTTGTGGGAAGGGGCAAGTGAGACTAATGTGCCTCAGATAGAAGTGGAAAGGCTTCAATTACAAATTCGGAGGCTTGATCGAGAAAGAGAAAGCAATGACAAAGGCATGAATTGTCAGAAAGAGAAAAATGTGAGAGAAGAAAAAATAATTCAAATTACAAAAAAATGTGAAAAACAATAAATAAAACTTTAATAAGAAAAGAACAGGTTAAAATAAATAGACATTAAATATCTTGTATGGAGAAAGGGGAGCTGGAAAAAAGGAAAATAACGTAAAACAAGATTTAGAACTGCAAAAGCTTAAATTTTAACTTCAGAGAGAGAAGTTAGTAATTGGTAAAAGGAATAAGAAAGAGATAGAGCGCTTCAGAGAGGGGAAGATGGCATACAGTATGAATTGTTGAATGTGTAACTTAGGAAAAAAAGATAGTGATTCCTTTGAAAAATTTACTTTAAATAAACATCTTCGGTTAGTGTCTAAATTAAGGGAGGACGGTTTTGAAAGATATTTTGCCTAATTTGAAAAGGTTGCTATGGAATTGAATTGTGTAATAGATGTTTGGACTGTAATGTAATAATGTGTTTGCTAGGTACAAGCTTATCAGAGGAACAATCTGCATATAACGAGATAGTAAAGAAAACACTACTAAATGCTTATGAGAGTGTTCTATCAGTAGTTGGGAAGTACGATAAAAAAGATTCCTAATCAGACGTGCGGAGTTTGCAAAGAAAAACAGAAATGACCTGGGATCAATGGTTCAGGGCATTGAAATTAGACAAGTCTTTTGAAAAAGTAAAAGACGTTATGATTATGGAAATATCTAAAAATAGCATTCCTGTAATTATGGAGGCGCAAGTAAAAGAAAAACAAAGCCAAAAAGAGCAGCCAAGCTGCTGTTTTAGCCTGTGTGTAGCATATTACAGATTATCAGTTGAATGCAGGAAAAATGCAAGATGGAAATCAGCAGGGAAATTGGAGATGAAGCAAAGCAAGTCATGGTGAAAGTGTTGGGAAAAGATTCAAGCTGAAGGGCGTCAGCCGATGAAATATCGAAAGGTGGGAAGTAGCGTTGAAGGGAGGAAACTGGTAAGTTAACACTATTGAAGTTGAACATATGAGATCAAAATGTTGGAGGTTCAACGGGAGACCAATTTCACTGACAGGAACTCAGATCAGTTTTGCAATAAGCCTATGGTGAGCTCCGAGGACCTTTTGCAAGATAGACCAATATATTATTTTTTTGAACAGTTGGAACAGGTAGAATCAGTGGTAGCTAGAGAAGTGGGAATGCGTTCTCAACTTACCCAAGGGAGTCTTGAACGGCAGGTTACAGAGAAGTTTAAAGATTTTACCTGGAAAGGGAAGGAATATCCATGTTAATAGGGGCAAGCAGGAAAGGATGCCAAAATGTTAAGGGAAAAGAGTGCTAGACATTCCAAAATATTCTGGAAGAGTGTCATTTGTTTTACAGGAGGTTAATTGCAGCAGCGTGTTAATTCGTGGGATTGTTGGAGGATTCAAACCTACTTCATTGTATCAAGTAACTTTAAAAACAATGAATTGCTATCAAGGGAAGTGGTTGAGGGGGGCGTAGAGGAATTGCTCATGCAGGCTTTATTTTAGTCTGTGGAATTATATTTCCGGGTGACAGGTAATGACAATTACTTGACATTAAGAGATTAATGACGACAATGTTATAGGAAATTGTTTAAAAACTGGAATTGTTGTAGTGTCTGTGTCTATGTTTATGATTGTGTCTCTTAACTGGATGAAGGCCACCTCGGCTGGGAGATATGATGCATAGTAGCTTAGGGTTTTCATTATATAAATGGGAGCAGTAAAAGGTAAAATGGAATGCACATTTGTTGAATAAACCATTCAAAGGAATGGAGAAAAAATGCACCAAGCTAGGTGACTCAAAACAATATTGCTAATAAAATTGGTGGAATGAAAGGATTATTGTTAGGAGAAGGAAAGTAAAAAAATAAAATCTTGTAATGCAATTGAAAATTTGCATTCAAAGGGGAAGCTAGATTTAAACAGAAATGCGTTTGTCTGTACGAGTCACAGACAGCTAAGATCAAACCAGCCTGTTCGCCTGGAACTGTTTCTGCAAAATAAACAAATTGAAATGAACCGCATTTTGAATTTGTAAGGTCAGATTTGCTTGGCCTGGTGTCTATTCAAAGTGTATCAGTTATTGGTGCCTTGCTGAAGATTTATCTGGGAGCAATTAATTTGAGAATTTGTTTAAAATGTATTACGTTAATAATTTTTAGACATGTGTAGATGTTAAAATTTGTTGTTAAATTAATAAATGTTTACATTAGTTTCATAATAAAAAAACTTGTGATTATTGTTGTTTTTTTTTTCGGAATTCAGACTTGCATCTAAATCATGCCAGTAAGGCCTATGGCAGTTGTTCAATTTTCCCTCTTGAATTTAAACAACTGAGTATTTATCAACTGCTGCGTCGTAATAGCCTATTGTAATGGGACAGCCTTTTGAGACACAATCAGTAGAGCTTGTACAGAAAGAGAATCCTGATTTGTTTCCAGATTGTGTGGTGACTAAACCACAGGTGTGCACGTTTACGCATGAAGAGGAATAACCTAACAGACGGGCAGACAATGCTGAAATTCAGTGGCTGGATAAATCTTTGAAAATATTGCTCAGGGGGAGAGGGTTGAAAAGGATGAGAGTGAAGTATAGAGTTCATTAGTGGAGCTAAATTTGCAGTGTCCAGTCGTAATGCAGATAAACCAGACAGTTTATTCTGCAGCAGAAACAAAATGCATTACAGAGTTTAATTACATTCAGAACAATGTGTTAATGAAGAAATAGAGGCAGCATCTTGCTCATGTAGATAGAAAGTGGCAATAGTGCACGAAGTAGTGATACCATCTGTGTACTGGAATTAAATTTTGAGAGTGCCTCATAAAATGCAAATCGCTGTACCTGTGGGAATTACGAAAAGCCAAACTAATTACAACGGAGAAATTAGGCTATTGGACTTGACTACATAGAGATGTAGCCTAATTCTGTCAAAAAAATCGCACATGTCAGGTGAAAGGAAAACATAATGCATCAGTTAAACCTCCACATTTAATTCAAATGCCACTGTTTGTGGAACCATTTAACAGTGTTCATATTGATTGTGTAGGACAGCTACCTAGGCTAAAAGTGGGAATCAGTACTTACTGACAATCATATATGTGTCCACAAGATTTCCAGAAACTTACCTTTAAGCAAAAGTGCAGCAAAGTTGATTGTAGTGGAGTAAATCATTTTTCAATACATGATATGGATTACCAAAAAAAATACAGTCGGATCAGGGTTCGAATTTCATGTCACAGCTGTTTGGATAAGATATGGATAGCCTAGGAATAAAACAATTTATGACGTCAGCGGATCACCCTGAATCACAGTGTGTCTTAGAAAGTTGATAACAGTGCATAAGCACTATAATTAGCGTCAGTGATCAAGAATATCCACATGGTTGTTTACGAGGGATTCCATTCTTGTTGTTTTCCATTACGGAAATCCTTAATGTGTCAACAGGGTTCAGTCCTTTTGTGTTAATTTATGGTCATGAACTGAGGGAAAAGTTCAAACTGATTCAGAAGAAATTAGTGGGTCAAAATTCATAAAGCAGTTCCTTGGAATATATGGCAATGTTCAGAGAAAGATTAAGGAAGCCACTTGAGCTAACAAGGAAAAAAATAATTATACCTCAGCAAGTGACAAAGGCAAATTCAGCTGAAAGGGCTAAGGCTCTTAGTTTTTTGGCTGTTGGCAGCGTGATAGTTTTGTTGCTAGTGATAGGTGAACATTTGAAGGCAATGTTTAGTGGGCATTGCCAGATTGAAAAGGTACTGATTGTGGTAAACTACGTGGTAAGTAAACCCAGGTAGAAGGAAATGCCGGCGACTGTACCATATAGAAGTGCTTAAAGATATTTTAACAGACATGATAAACAGAAAGATCTACAGCTATTTGTAAGTAAAGGAACAGAGGTAAAACATAAGGGTTCTGAAACTGACCTACCTCTGATTTAATTGAATATTGAGGAAGGACTTAGGAACATAAATGTGTGGTTAGGTTCCCTTCCACCAAAGCGTCAGAGTGATAGAAAAGAACGATTGCAGTCATACAAAGCAATTATTGGTAATAAATTGTAGAAAGCATCCTTCGCTGTACATAACACTGAGGCAGGGAATTGAGCTTCAATAAGGCAACACGGATATAGATGAAATCCTATAAAATTACCTAAAGTGCGGGGGGAAATTGAATTATTGCTTCAGAATAACTTGATAGGGCCTAGTCACACTAATTGGAGTGCAGCCATTGTTATGGTGTGGAAACCAGATGGGATACAAGCACCATGTATTAGTTACCGAAAAATGAACGCGATAAGAAAGGCAGATTCATATCACAGGCGACGATCAGATGAGCATATCAAGAAAGTCGGACAGTCAAAACCTACCACAAAAAAATCCATGCTGCGAGGGTATTGACAAGTACCCTTATCTGAAAGTGCATCATAATTTCAGATGCTGGATAGTCCACATCAATGCAAGTTATTGAACGCCCTTTGGCATGAAAAATAAAGACACCAGCATTGCTTCCTGGAATGATTATGGAAGTTGGTGCAATTGATGAAATGATTGATTTAGAAAACAAAATAAGGAACTATGGAAAATGAGGAGATATGCAGTTGGCAGAATTTGGTTGCTCTGCCAAAGCGCCAAGAGAGGGTCAATTGCCAAAATGGACTTATTTTGTGCAACATGATTCTTACTTCTTACACAGTGACGTTTTGTATTAAACCTTCTCCAGTTCAATCATTACAGAGACCTGTCTCCCTGTTAATTGCCACAAAGCTTGCTTGGGACAGTTAGTGCTTGGTCATCACTCTTAAAGTGGAGCCAGTCCCCATTGTTTGCGTGTTATTATTAACTAGTGAACAGTCGCTCAATTCCTATAGAGAACATTGGTTCTCCGGTTATCTCCTTGTGGCTCTCAGTAGCTCAGGTGAAGACATCAAAAGCTCTCTTCTTGGTACTTGGATTCCTGTTGTTGGGAGAGACTCTCTCTATCTCGCTCCATGAGATTGTGAAACTGGGAGAAGAGTGCTTCCCTCAACAGTTTTTCTTGAGCAATAATAATTGGAACAGGAGTCCATTCAACCACTCAATTCTGTACTGTCACTAAATTGGTACAGGGCTGATATATTCTTAACTCCATCAGTTTAGAACCATAAAAATGATTTCCAAATGCAAATCTATCAATTTTAAAGTTGTGCATTTGCACACAATTCGATTAAATTGTTTTTTTTTGTATTTAGATTACCAGCAGCGAGGCTTATCATCAAAACAGTTATTTTGCCATCATATTTTTCATTTGCATTCGGCCCCTCGGTGATGTATTCCATGAACACAATACCGCGAGGGCAAATCCTTCCCTACACCCGCTTTCCTATTTGTTGTCAACATCTCCATCCCTAGAAAGTCCTGCAGTCTCACAACCCTGAGGTGAAAGACGCACTCCTCAGATACTGGCAGAATGTGCATCCAGCATTGGAGGCTGTGTCTTCAGATGCCACTGTATTCCCTCCCTCTCTTCATGAGACTTGATATAAGTTGCTTTTCATCTTGTTTCTGTTAGGATGACTGATATTTTATATTGTATTGAAGGCGCAACACAAGTTGCTTCCATTCTGGCTGTGCAAAGCCGAAACCATCATATTCCTCTTTGAGGCGATCTCTTGATTACAATGCACAGATAAAGTGTGTCTGATATATCACACTTGGGGAACAGTGCACATTTTCCCTGGTTCGGACACACTCGACTTTCCTGGCTCATGGCGTCAATAACCTCCGCCTGTCTCTTCATCAGGTAGTTGACTGGGATATCCCAGCCTTGGTGGGAAATGCAGACATCGCCATTGTAAGGGAGGTGAGAACCGCGTCAAAAAAAATGTTTCCCTTTCTTTGAGTGCTGCATGAAGGATTGTGTCACTAAAAGTACACATGTACCATTGTGAGTCCTGTCTGCGTCTCCGACTGCAGCTGACTGTCATTTCTGTAAGTCACGCTCTGCCACCTCCTCGAGGTGCAGCGCCCCGTGGTCCAGTGCTTTCTGCTTCATGTGAATAAAACCTGCTGCATTGCTCAGTGCTCCTTGTCCATGCTCATTTCATATTTGCATCACCGCGCACTGAGAGGGGATGGAGATGGAGTTTGGGAAATGTTATGGCCACATGGACATGCCATTATGCCACAACAGATCTGGTCGCAGACACAAACAATTTGCTGCCAATGTCCAAGGCTCGTCCAGCACAATCCACGATATGCCCTGCAACACAAGAAAGGCAGAGGCATCCTGGGTAACGGCAGAGTGGCAGACAGTCCAGTGGGGCAATAATGCCGAGCTCCCAGCATTTACTGCAGACACTATGGTGCCTCACAGAGCATCAGGGCAAACACAGCAAACGGGGAGAAATAGAAAATACTGTGGATGCTGCTAATCTGAAAAAAAAACCCTTAAAATATTGGAAAAGTTCAGCAGATTTAACAGCATCTGGGCAGAAGAAAGAAACTGACAAACATTTAGAGTCTGTGTGACTCTTCCTAAGAGCCTTGCATCAGAGGAAGACTCATAGACACAGGAAAGAAAGGCTCCTGCTGCTTCCCAAATACCATCTCCCCTCAGCTGATGGATATTTTATCCTCTGTGCTGAACACCACTTTGAAGGAGTAATGGCAGCGCAGATTTCACTCTGATTGCGAGTCCGAGATGTTCCTTACCAGGAATGAATCAGTAGTGGTACGGCTCACGACTTGGCTGAGTCATGAAGGAGCTGGAATGCGAGGATTCAAGAACGGGGTTCCTGCTCACCTTCACGAGTGCAACTTACAGTGGGAAGTAACAATGTGGCCTAAACACATACACCTCCTGCCGAAGGAATAATAATAGGCCATATCTGTCAGGGTTGCTCTGTGCCAGCTGGTGAAAGAAACAGCATCAGGCAAATAAAAAGCATGTCAATATTGTCCTCACCAACTATCGCTGTTGCATGTGCAAATGGTGATCTTAATTGGAATGATATCTGCACAAAGCTTTGGAGCTGAACTGTTGCCTTCACATCAAGGAATCATTCCATCGTGCTGAAGTCACTCCCACTGTGTTAGATGTGTTACATTCAGAACGGAGCTAGCAGCGCTAAATGGCGTATGTGAGGCAATGTAGGCTTGATCTGAAATAACACGTTCAATGTCCGGTTGTTCAACGTTCTGCTCTAGAACACCATCTTGCAAATGTTGTAAGAATTCATTCCCCCAAAACATTAGAAGGAATTAGTTTACCCACTCTGTAATTATGGTGAAATCACCCACGATTGGAGTTCTGCGCTTCATACAAGAATCTCCAATGCAATGATATATTCAAAGATTTACATTACCACTGCAGTTTGGTCGACTGTAAACGACTTACTGCAATGTTTACTGCCCCCTGCTGTCCCTTAGTTGCACCCAAATTGATTCTATATTTTGATCTTTCCAACACCGATCATTTCTCAGCACTGTACCAATGCCATCTTTGATCACTAGGTTTACTCCAATAACTTTTCCCAGCTGGGTGTCCTTCCAGAATGTCACATGCCTAGGATATTAAGTTCCCAGCATTAGTTTGCTTGTAGATACGTCTGTGCAATGTCTATCAGATCAGACATAACAAATTCTATTCGAGTTTAAAATTCACGTGTTTTCCTGCGAATACTGCAGGCATTCATAATCAGAGCCCTTAATTCATTGTTTTATTACCGTTTTTGCAAACACTATCCCTGCCTGCTAGCACACTCCTAATCTTGCAATTTCTTCTCCTTCCTTCCATGACCTGATTACCTTCGTCTTTAAGCCTTCACTCATATATTGTCTTGCCATTTCCATTTTATTTATTCCAACTCACTGAGATGATCTCTTCACCATTTGGTTATTTTAAAACCATCTCTACTTCCTTTGCACCATATCCTGAACGAACACTGGGCCCAGCACGGTTAAAGTCCAGACTTCCCTAATGGTAGATTTCCCACTTTCCCAGTTGTAGTGCCAGTGCGACTACATCGGCACCCATTTCTCCTACACTATTTTTGAGACACATATTAATCTTCATAATTTAATTCACCTGACACCGCTTTTTACATCACACTGGTCATAGTTATAGATTGTTAACGGTTCTTTTCTGCTGTTTTATCTCGTGCCTATCTCCCCAGAATCGCTATGCAGAATTTTTTTCCTAGCTTTTCCAATGTTTTTTGTACGTACATGGAGAACGACACAGTAAATCCACTCCCTCCAACTTGAAGCTCCTCTCCAGCCGGAGCAAGTGTCGCAAAAGCTAGAAGCCTGGAGGTAACACAGTAGCCTGGACTCATTGCAGCGAACACAACATGGCTAAACAGTCGCCTATCACTATTATATTCCTCTTTGCCCCACCCATTCACAAGACATTGTTCAGCATTGTGTCATGATCATTCCGCTTGTCTACCTTGCAGTCCTCCCCATTCACAAAGATTCCATCACTTCATACCTATTAAAAAGGTCATGCACCGAGGCTCCTTAAAGTCTCGGTTCTGGGTGGCCTTATTCGCCAGACATGCACTCACCCTCCTGCTCGTGACCATCGAACAATCTGAAGTTCTCTCGAAGCTAAGGGGAATGATTGCCTTCTGGGGCAAAGTGCCCAAGCAACATTTGCCCCCCATTGACTCCCGACAAATGCCTCACAATTTCCGCAGCTCATAATCCAGCTCAATGTATTCAATGTATTCCATCGAAATGTACACGCTGCTATAATGGCACACCGCCAGCCTGCCACTGCTGACAACCTTACTCATTTAATTGGCCAATTAGTTAATAATTTACAGAGATACAGAATGTTGTGCTCAGCTATTTTGGAGACCAGGAGGAAAGCTGTCCAATGACCGGATGCTGACAAAAGTAGGAAAAGAAACAAGTCTTGACCTCACTTTTACAAATTCCCATCTGATCCAAATTCCCAACTCCTCATTCAATCCATATCTGTCTCAGAATTAGCTGCGAGTCCATGCCTCCCTTTTGACATGCACTTTGAACAACCCAGTGTTTTTATAGAACATCTAATGAATCCCCAGCTAGCTCAGCATTCTCTGACGATAATTAACATCTGTTAAGGGGAATTACTTACAGTGACATGGTGCCTATTTGCTGGTGTGATGCCCCAGAATGAGGACACCGTGCGTAAGATTCAGACAGTACGCCCAGATGATGTTTTATTGCTGAGTAAAGGTTAGCGGTGTCGCTCCTGCACCAGTTCTTCAGCTGGCTCTTAAATGTTTGAGGCTTGTACACTTCTCAATAAAATCTTCAAAAAAAAAACACGCTGTAACCATGTTGTGTTCTGATTTTCAACGTGAACACACCAAACATAGAAGAAGGATTGGTGAAATGAATGTTAGCATTTTTAAACTTGAAAATACACAGAATTTGGTGAAAGGTGACCAAGGAAAATTACCGCTGATTAATGTCAACACCATCAAACAACGGTTGGATCACTTGTGTGCCATGTTAACATCAAGTGAAGATGCACTGAAGGTGTCAAGGACAAAAGGTAGATTTGTTTGAGAAGTATGAAAGCATCAATTCTTGCAGATCTGTCCATCTGTAGTCAGTTTCCCTTTGGTCTTCACTGTGGCAGCATCTGAGTGATTTGAAAAGTGATTTCTGAGCTTAATTTAAGACTTAAGAACGCTGTGGGTCCGCAGTCAAATGCAGGTTAGACCGGGTTAAGATGGCAGTTGTCCTTCCTAAGTGTACAAGATGGGCCGTCCATACAGTCCTTGAATCTCTTGCCGGCCACAACTGATAATTTTTATTTTTTATACAGTAGGATCAGAACCGACGCCCGCTTCCTGAAACCCTGCATTGAGCTTGCCGCTGGTGAC
Organism: Carcharodon carcharias; assembly: GCF_017639515.1. NCBI lineage: Eukaryota > Metazoa > Chordata > Chondrichthyes > Lamniformes > Lamnidae > Carcharodon > Carcharodon carcharias. The sequence goes on from NW_024470775.1 coordinate 2,480,932, forward strand.
ATACAAAATTTCCGGGCTGCCATCCCCTGGGACAGCTTTGAAAGTCGTGAACTGAGCCCGTTTTTTATGGTCACTGGGTAAATAAGAGAGTCCGGAGACACTTCTGTTTTCCTCTGGAGTTACTGATAACTGGCGGGTACATCCTGCAGCTGCACCTACATCAGTGACTTTGTCTAACACCTCTGCCACAACTGCACAGCCCAATTTTCCTTCCACTCCGGTCTGCCTTCTAAAGCCCCTCCCCCCTCACAACCACAACCCCCAACTTTCTGTCTCCCCTGCTCCCCACTATCAACCCCTTCTTCCCATGACCGTTCTTCCCATTGGTCCCACACTGCATTGGAGCTGCGAAAACTCGATGGGCCGAATAGCCTGCTAGACATTACTGTCTCTAACTTTTGTTGGAATTAATTGTATTCCAAAGGTGGGCATTGGCTGCAGTCTAATATGATTTCAGCTATGTGACAGCGAGGCAAAATGCTGGTCATGTGTGCTCTATGCAGTTCGTGTGCATAGTGCTCAATACCATTCAACTGATTAACCCAATTCCAGATTAAGCACAATATTCTTCTTGCATTACCTGTGGGCACCTTGCACGCACTCTGGGTCCTGTGGACTGGCTGGCATACAGTGTCACCCTGCCTGGAGACTCTGCTGCAAAGGGCGAGGGAGCACAGTTTGTTATAACAGCTCAAAGGACATTTGAATGGCGATATAACAGAGGAAGAAAGATTCTCACTTCAGCAATGGTGAATGATGCCAGTTCACCCTCCTGTCGCTTTCTCCCTAAAACAGATCCTGCTTCCTACCCTCCATTTGTCCTCTAAGAAAGACCTAGCAAGATGCCAATAACCAAGAACTCCCCTCCCCGCATGAAGCCTAGGAGGTACCAGTATGACCAAGGAGCACAGGACTCAGTATTTTTAGTTGATATCTGTAGGAGGCACTGTCTTAAACTACCTGACCCACAATGTCGCCTCAGGCAAAACGAGACTTAACGTCGAGTTTTGCTTAAGATGAACTTGGACAAGGGGTGTGCATCGTCATGAACAAAATGCACTGACCGAATTTTATTAATTAGTCACTGGTGAAAGCCACTAACACTCAGGCTTGCACCAATGCACACCATCATTCACACATGAATCGACTGCGCTACGTGTTGGAAAACATGTGAAAGAAATAGAGATACAAGGAGGAAGACTGGAAAGGCTGGATGAACAGCCTCATATCAAACAGCCTCCCTCATATCAAAATATTTACGATTATGAAAGATTTTAACATACTGGATGCAGAGCAAAGGTTTGCTCTAACGGCAATGCTTATAAAAAGAGGTCTTAACTAAGAAAGAATCGCCAAGAAAACTCACAGGGAATTCAAGAATACTTATTTCCCCAGAGAGAGGTGAAATGTGGGAGTCACTACCAAAGGGAGTGCTCTGTTGTATACATTAGCTCTATTTAAGTGGAAGCTATGCAGTCATATTCCAGGGACAGAAGTAGACGGACACCATAACTCATTATGATTTGAATGGTCAGGCCCTTTCGGTCGGGCGTCTAACTTTTCAGGGGTCTCTGCCAAAGGGGAAGTGGTGGAGGGGAGTGAAGGCACCATTTCTCCCTGCTGCTCCTCTCTCCAGCTACAGCTGGTGCTGTTTGGCCTCACCCCATTTTCCCATTCACCAGAAAGAACAACGAGTAATCTCCGCAGCCCCCGTCCCCCACTCCAGCAGGATGCCCCGACTAGGAATTTCCTTTACCCCCGGTCCAACATAATCCTTTATTTTAGAATTGCCTCTGCCTTGGGTGATGTGTTTTTGAGACAGTGGTTTCATCACCGTTAGAAAAGGACTGTGTGTCATGCTAAACTACCGTTCCGTGTCAAAGTTCAGCCTTGTCTGCAGTGCAGCATCATCAGCGTCCACCACCCAGCTGGTTTGAGTTCTACCGAACTAGCTGATCTCTCCCCACGAGGACATTGCTCCCAGTTATGTGCGAAGCAATCATTCGGTTTGGATGGTGCCGTCTGCCCAGGCCTTCTTCAACATATTTATCGTATGGACCAATAACTCCTCATGTGAGTGGTTTGATTTTATTCATTCATGGGTTGGAAAGCTCGCTGGTTCGGGGAAATGTATTGCCCATCCCAAGTTGCCATTGTGAAGGTGGTGATGAGCTGCCTTTTGAATGGTTGCGGTAACTGTGGTATACCTACACCAACAGGGCTGTTAGGAGGTGGTGCGGGGTGGTGTTGGTCGTACCAAAGGGTACTGGCCCAGCGACAGTTAAGTAACACTGATGTATTTCCAAAATGGATGGGCGTGTCTTGGGGAGGGGATTGAAGATTGTCTGTTTCCCACCTATCTCCTAACCTTCTCCTTCAAGGGGCAATGGCTGTGAGCTGGAAGTTGCAGTCGAAGGGGTCTTGTTGTTTCCTTGCATTGCATCTTACAGACGGTATGCACTGCTGCTGTTGTGCATCGGTGGTGGAGGGAGTGAATGATTGGTTTGGCATCATAATCAAGCGGGCTGCTTTTCCTGGATGGTGACGAAATTCTGTAGTGTTATGGAGCTGCGTTCATCCTTAAAAGTGGAGAGTATTCCGTCAAACTCCCGACTTGTGCCTGATAGGCAGCGGACAGCCTTTGGGGAGTAAGGATGTGTGTAACTCCCCTGGCAATTCTTGGCAGCTGAACTGCTTTTTTAGCCACGTTACCTAGGTGACTAGTCGAGATCACTTTCTGGTCAATGGCGGCCTCGTGAAAGAAGATAGTGGGGGGATTCAGTGATGCTGATGCCATTGATTGCCAAGGGGCAATGGTTAGATTGTCTCTTGCTGGAGATGGTCATTGTCTGGCACTTTTCTGGCTTGATTGTTACTTGCAACCCTTCACCAACGGGCTGGTTATTTCCCAGGGCCAGTATTTCTTTTTCCTGACACGGTGTTTCTCACTACCAACCATCCCACCCTCACCCCATGCCCACCACCACCCTCCTCGGAGGATGAGATGTGCTATGTTATTCACAATCAGTTCGGCAGGAACTTAATACCCTGCATGGCCGGAGGGGCCACAACATCCTGACCAGGTCATGCTGCATTTGAACCTGGGCTGCTTCATTTTCTGAGGTATAGCGAATGCTCCTGAACATTGTGCAAACGTCAGTGAACACCCCCACTTCCGACCATATGAGAGATGGACACACATTTATGAGGCAACTGACGCCGTTTGGCACTCGGGAATTACCCTGAGGAAATCCTAAAGTGTGTTGTCTTCCTTTGCACCTAAGGCGAGTTGCCAGTTGTCAACAATTTTATTCCGGCTCATTGAGGCCACCCACGGTCAAATGCTGCCTTTCTGTCAACGGCTGTCACTCTCCTCTCGCCTCTGGAAATAGCGCTTTTCTCCAGTTTTTTTCATAATTTCTTTTATAATGAATAACCAAAACACCTCGAAAGGTTATATGTATTTCAATATGACTTGTGGCTGTTCTGGAAGTGCACACCAGGCCTGAAGAGATCATGGAGAGATAAAAAATATTCGTGGCTCGTACCTTGCGGTGCTGGTAATGGTGAAACCCCTGAATGTCATCTCTATGGACCGTGCAATGACACAGATATTCTGTTGAGCTCACCTAAGGGAAAAGGCCAGATGTTGTAACATGTCCAAGTCAAATCTCCACCAAAACCTTTGGATCAAGATGTATAGAAGATTGCTCAGCACTTATGTACAATCATAATTTGTTTTATTGCGGCTGGTTCCTATCATGTTGAGTGGCTGCTCAGTTGAACAGACCTTTACACGATCACGCTGACAACATCTCTGCTTGTCGCACTCCCCTTCCATCCTGCACTCAGACAACATTAGCTCTTCTCCCCCATGTCAAACCACCTTATCGTCAATCAGTCACCCCATTACAACTAGTCACCCAAAACTCCCACGGAACACTAGCACCTGGTAACACTCCCCTTCAAACCATCAACACTAATTGTCCCATTCCCAATGATGTCTCATCGCACGCAATTTTCCTCCATCAACCCTGCTACTCTTTTGTCCACAACGCTATTCCAAGGCTGCCTGCTATCATGCCCAGATATCCCCATCAACCCATATCTTCATTCATGACAAATTTTACCTCACTAGCCTCAGCTTCCCCATCAACATTAGCTCCTCCCTCCCCCTCACTCCTCCAACATTGCTGCCTACACCATAACCTCCGATTTCCACCCTCAAACCGTCTTTTCTTCTCCAATAACTTCCATTTAATTCTCCTGGCCTTCCAGCATATCAACAACCGTCTGACCAATAAGGTAGAATGATTCTGAAATGTTCAGTAAGTCCTTACACAACTTATAAGTTTTGTACTGTACATTTCTCTTTCGCTCAGTTAACATAGTGATGATTGTGTCACTTTTGCCAATAGTGTGGTCTCTCCAAATGTGACACTCGGCAAATGCTGACTATGGCATAGCAAAACTGGTTTTCTCAGCCTGATATTTCGACTATTTCTGATAGTTTTAGAAAAAGAGTTTCGTTTCTTCAACTCCACCCCCGTCTTTAATGCCAACACTATCACGAACTGACTGTTCTCCCTGGTTCACAGTCAATCACACCATTGAAATCTCTGTAGCCATTTCTTTAGCAAAATCTGAAGTGTAAATATGGTGTTGGAGGAACAGCGGCTGAGCTTCGGGTAATAGTAACCTTTTTGGGCTGTTTAAGGAACATTTCCAGATATTTATTGTGAGCAAATGAGTATTGGCTGACGATAAAAACCCGTTCTGTTATGTGACAATAAATGACCTGCATTCTCAGTCCTGGAGAAAAATCGAGTTCCTTGATCACATTCTAATGCCGGAGAGGCTATTTGCCCCGCTTCTGCTGTTGAATGGTTTCACTGTTAGGCACAGGTTAATGACCAGCAGAAACTGCAGGACACTCTGGGTAATCAGAAACATGGAAGATCGAAGGGAACCCAACAATTGGCTTTTTGTCCTCTCAACCAATTGCATCAAGTTATGTTCAACGTTTACAGTTTACTCATTGTGGTGGCAGATGTTGGATATGTTGTCCAGTTTCATGCATCCAGAAACCTTGCACAATTATTTGATTCATTTTGCAGCTCCTGAGATGATTCACAATCATTTGCGTTTATATTATGACTCAGAATAAGTTGCGATAGCATTTGGAGTACGTGCTGGGATATGATAAAAATAACTGAAACACTGTTCGTGTGCAGCATTGTCCACTGCTACTTCAGGTTGTCAGCGTCTGGAGGGGCTTGCCAGAAAGGCAAATTAGGAATCTTGTGGCTGGTCGCAAAAGGTAACATTGGCTGTTGAACAATTGACTTTTACAACATGAAGGTTCCTCGCTCTGATTAGACATCATAGTACCAAGAATAACAGAACTCGCATTGGGCAATCCACTGGTCCACTTTTCTTCTCCTTCACAACAATTCTACAAGGGCCCCTCCCAGCAGCATCACCCACATGACCCAGCACCCCCACCCACCACCCCCTAAACATCATTTGGCCAGCACATTTGTCCATCATAACGCATTCCACAATTGTCCCTTGCAGTTGTTGCACCTATTTTGTGGATTGATGAGGTGAGTTACAAAGTGTTGCCAGACCCCGGCCTGTTTTTTGTTTTAGCAAAAATATCAATCGCTTTACCGATGAACATGTACAACATATGTCACAGTGATTTTGCCAAAAGGGACTTTGTCTTTGTTAAATATCTCCACGAGCCTCCACGCATCTTGCCTCATCCACAACCCTCCATGTCACTCTCTCTCAGCTGCTTTCCTGGTTTGGCCTTGAGGAGTTTCATTATGTTCACCTGAACCATCCCATCTCGTAGCGAGTTCCACATTCTCACGAATCTCTGGACATGAGGTCTCTCCTGAATTCCCGATTGGATAATTTGCTGATTGTCATACATTCATGACCATATAGTTGCGCCCCTCCCCATAAGAGGAAACTTTCTCTCTGTATCCAATCACTCAAAAAGCCTGCATTTTAAGCAGCTGTATAGTGCCATCCCGGAGACTTCTTTGCACTTTTCCAGTGAGAAGAGTCACAGCCTGAAAAGTCCTCCTGATATGTATACCCGCACAATCCTGCATCATCCTTTTCAATCTTGTCTGCACTAGTGCCTCTATATTGCTTTCATAACCAATCATGTTGACCATGCGTGTAATTGCCTAACTTTGGTCAACCGATGTTTTAATCGGGTTCAGCATATCCTTCTGAATTTTCAATTCAATCCCCTAAGGCATGAAGCCAAGTGTGTGGTTCGGATTTTTTTAACGCCCTGTTAACATATAGGTCAACGTTCAATGATGGAGTTATTTTTACTCTCAAATCGCTAAGTAGTTCTTCCCCTTCAAGAGGAAAGATGAAAGAAGAAGAGATTCGTTTTCTTGTGCCGGTGGGATCAGTTCTGTAAAGCAGGCACATTTAATGCTACTTGGGTTGAACCGGGGGCCACTCTCATCGGTAGTGATAGGTGTTTTGGCGGTGATGGTGCGGCATGGGAATTGGGACACATGTACAAGCTATTTCGCTTTGCTGTGAGGTGGGCTTCATGACCCTCTGCTGTAGTCGATGTGAAAGCTTGAACTTAAGCGCCAGCTGAGAACTTATTTAGACTCAGGCGCCAGCTTGGTTAAAGGTATTTTTCCAGATCCTCAAAATGACATCATCTAAAAATAGCGAGTGTTTGTGCTGCTGGGCGACATTGGACGCTTTGTAGAATTTTAATAGATAATATTAGTGGAGACTGGGTAAATCCACATGAACTAAAATGCTATTAATTGTTGTTTATTTAAAGCGCCCTGATCTGAAGTGATGGGTTTGTCTTTGGAGATGGTTTTTATGTTTATGGGAGAAAGTTAGGGTGATGGTGTTCAGCGTACATCAGACAGCTGTTAGTTGAACGGATGGACATGCTCGAAGTGCGAAATAGATACCAAGTGTTCCAATCCATATCGATATAAGGTAGCTCCTGTGAAATATGCTCACCTCCATTATGCTCAGTTCCAATAAAGAGTATCTGTGCTCCAGTTATCTCATTGAGTCTCTGAGGTGCTCAAGAGAGAATGCGGAAATCTTTGTTCTTGGTACTTGGATTTCTGGTGCTCTACCAGCACAGATGCTGTTTATTAGAACTGAGCTGGTCTTATGTATTTACTAATAGCATGCAAGCAATGAAGATTGTCTCCAATTTGAGCATGATAAAGACGGAGTCACCCAAGCTAGGTACTTGTTAATCAACAGAGAGACCGATCTGTGTAATAATTGAACTGGTGAAAGTTTAAAATAATTGTTAACGACTTATAAGTTAAGAGCCAATCTGCAGAGAAGAGGGCCATTTAGCCCATTGAGCACTTCCCGGATCTTTGAAATTGCTGCTGAATACTCCCCACTCGATCTCTGCACTTTCCCCATTGCTCCGCCTTCGCTCTTTTTTTAGTTCAATTACCTCCACAACCCCTCATTTGTGATTCAACATTGCACCTTCCTCCATTACCCTTTCAGGAATCACCTTACAGGTCACATGTACAGATTGTGTATAAATAATGTTTCCACAGCTCCCATCGGGTTATCTGCCAATTACCTTCAATCTGTTTCACCCGATCTTCCAAAATCCCACACTGATTGCCACTATTGAAAGAAATTTGGATTTCTCCCTTGGAGGCAGATATTGTTAATTTGACCAGCATCAGCAAAACAGATTATTTGGTTATTAACCAGCTAATGAATTTTGTTGCTTGAAGGATTAACGACAGTAACTCATTGTATCTTCAGAGCTCAGGGGCAGCCCAAGGACTGGAATGGTCCACAGGAATTTACCCAGTTCACATGTTCATTTTCTGCATTTTGCGTCATCTCTCTCTCTCTCAATTTCTCACTCTCCTTCTGTCTCTATCCTTTGTTCTCCCTATGCCCTTCTAGCTCAGCCTCTCTTCCTTTCTGCTCCTCTCTCTCTCACATTCTCGTTTTGCATCTTCCACGCTGCGCTCTCCCTCTCTCCCTTCACTCACTCTCTATTTATCTTTCATTCGATGATTCTATTCTGCTATGTCTCGCTCCTTGTATGTTCCACGGTTTTTTTTTTCTTTCTCGTTGCTCCATCTTGTTTTCCAGCTTCCTTTCACGCTGTATCTCAGTGTCTCACTGTCGCTATATTATCACCTGGACCGGATAGGTAAATATTTTTAATTTTAACACGTTTTCTGTTTGTTAAATATTTGCCTCGAAACGGGACTGAGCTGTCACAAGTAGCTATCCTCCCTGGCACCGTTCAACAAGGTCCAGGGAATGAGCTGCCCCTGAATATAAAGAGGCAGCTCACTCACTCTCTGAGGGGGCAAAGCACAAACTACTAATGCTGACTATCATGTTCAATCATTTTAATTTTTCAATTACATATGGATGTTCTCTGAGTCGAATAAATATAAGCAGATGAATATACGAACTCAAATATTTGATAATTTTAAGGAGGCTATGAACGTTTTGTCATTCAGGGGATGTGAGTGACGCTGCATCTGCCATCACTTTTTATTGTCCAGCACTATTTACCATTGAGAGTCTGTTGGTCAGGCGTGTTCCTGACCACTGCAGTCCATATTATTTACGTACAACGAACGTGCTGTTCAGGAATTTGTATTCAAGGGCATGGTAAATGTCCCTGGTGTTCAGCATCAGAAAATGTTTTATTTATCGGGTCCCATTCTCTGTAACTAGGCCCCGTGAGTTATTCACAATTTTATGAGTTCACGCAGAGATGCAGCCTCCTCCACCCTTCTAGTCCCTATGTACAATTCCCTCCACCAGCACACCACCCCCAAATACCCCAATTTTCTTCCGCACACTGGTGCCTCATGTCCTTCCGAAAATGTTCCCCATTTACTTTCCAACCTGCACCGCTTTTCATTTCCTCTTCCCAGACCCTCGACCGAAATGATCTCTCACTGCTTCAGGTTGCATGGGCTACGTGGACCGAATGGCCTCTTGTGTCGAATTCACTACGAATATCCCTGTTACAAAGTACTCCAACGGTGGGCATTGGCTGGAGACTAAAGTCAACTCATTTTTACAGGAGAGGGTAAAATGTTGAAGTTGTCCTAAATGCACTGTGTCTACAATTCTTTGCATGTTGACCAGCTGAGCTTTGGTTACCATGGATATTTGGAGCACTTTGCCAATTTGTTAAATATTTGCTTGTAACACGGATCTGACCAGTTTAGGCAGTTGCCATCCTGTCTGACTGTATTGAACAAGGTGTGAGGATCTGGAATTAATGAAAAACCCCAGGATGGGATCCAGCTGCTCACTGCCAGTGTGTGTTGTCAATACACAGACCGCCCACTCTTGAGTCTCCTAATTTTGCTCGTTGCAATCGATACACACGGCGGGCTGGTGCTATGCTAACTTTGACCAATGGACAACAGGCGGCTCAGGTACCGGTCACGATCATTTATTCGAGTAATTGCAAGGACAGAAGCATCTCAAGGCATCATGCAATAACATGCAGTTAAACTGCAATCATGCAGCGTATTTTATACATTGTTGATCCCGTACAAGAACAATGTTCAAATCCCCTGCTTGTCAGAATATATGTTATGTCATAAATGCCCTTTGACACCGGCAGACAACTCACCCCTATCCTGGCTGCGATCAACTTTCATTTGCTTTTAGGTTGAAAGGATCACTTCATCTATGTTGTTGTCATCCTCTGCCTCCAATCAGGATCCGAAGGCCTTACTGTTTTTTGCAGGCTCTAAGGCTATGCAATGTTCATCTGGTAACTTTAACTGTTAATGTGCTAGATAGCACCGGCTGCATGAAGTATTTAAATAATCATTCACTTTCAATACATTCTTCCTGCATGACCCCTAAGAATCACCAATTTGGCTTTTCGCCTAGCCTGGATTCGTCAAATACAGTGGTACTGTCCGTCCCTTTTTGTACCAACAGACATTGGTACTGGCCATTTATACAGCTTTGCATTTAAAACGGCCATTGTTAGGTCGGCTCTATCATATGGTCCTTCACTTGAGGCCTCAGCATTGTTAAACGTCTTCTCCCCCTTTTACATGCCTACAGCTCCTCTTCTGTGACCCTCAGTCACGATGAATAAGGTAGGTAAAATATATAACAGTTATCAGCTGAATCAGAACCAGTCCATGGGAAATAATCCGAATCCGCGGGTGCATTTGTACATTGGAGCCTCAATTCCACCGTCACCGTGAGGAGGAATCGACCTGCTCAATATCCTCATTTGAGGCTCTAACCTGTTTACAGTAAGTTCAATACATCTGCAGAGCTTGTCTCCGAATCGGGGTTAAGTGCTCTGGCAGTTAATATATTATCATATGAGAACTGCTTCAAATACCATACCAGGTTATCGTTATGGCTTTCCATGGCCTGGGTATTAGTCCTTCCTCTCGTGTATATTTAGAGCAGTTGTACATTTCACAGGCTTGCCGGCACCTGCGGGTGTAGGGACAACGATTGATTACGGATGGATCACATCGAGTTGCCCCAATACTGGATCGTTTGCTGCCACGCAGTGATACAATATCTCTTATTCCCTATGTATGCAACATGGGTCGGTTTTTTTGCAGCCCATGCAGTTTCCATTATACAATTTGCTACTGCTTTAAATCCACACTTCGTTTCTTCCATCTCAGATATTGGATGTGTGTATACAAATGCTGTGCTCTCGAAACCGCACCCTTCTAATATTGTGCTAACTATATTCCCTTGTATGTCAACTGCTTATGGCAGAATGCCATGGTGATTAACATAATATTTTCCCCACAGCACCCCAATATTTTCGGCTCAATAAAATGTTCTGCTGGGTATTGACATAGGTATAACAGGTATCACTAAGTCAATGCCAATTAGCATGTTACTATTTACAATGCATTCAACATTCAGAGGTGTTAAACCTCTGAGCTGGCCCGCAGCCAAGTCATGATTTTTATGTCGTTTACAATTAAATAAATGTTCATTCGTTGCCCATGAACAAACTGCATCATCATTAATCTCTTAAATTCACTTGGGCTTGTTCCAGTGTATAGGGTCCATTGGTACTGCAGCCATAACTTCTGCTTGCTTAACCTGAAATACGTTTTGTTATACCGTTCAACTTATTGATAGACGCCGCATGACCTTCGAGCACATTAGTCAGGTTATGAATTAATTGTTTCATGTCATGGCCTGTATTAAATTGGATGTCGTGAATTCCATGTCCCCGCTTAAAATTTCCTTAAGCTGGGAGATCAAGGATTGGACAATTTTGTCAACAGTTTACAGGTCAGTGGACTTAACACAGATGCTTCCCCACTGAAGCATTCTGAAGTTTCTCTTCATTTGAATAATAAGGCGATATTTTTCATCCAACCAAAATGCATAACCTCACAATTCTCCATGTTAAACAACATCTGGCAAATGTTGTCCCATTCACCTTACTTGTCCATATCCATTTGTAAATATCTTATATCTAAATTACAACTAACTTTCCCACCTATTTTGGAACAATCTGTAATTTTAGCTATTGTACTTTCTAGACCTCAACCAAAGTCATTCATAACGATTGTAAATAGTTGGGCCCAGGACCGAACCCTTTGGAAACCCAATAATTAAAGCTGGCCATCGGGAAAAAAAAAAAGAACCATTTACCCAGACTCCTTGCTTTCTGTTGGTTTGCGAATCCTCTCTCCAAGCTAATATAATACCCCTGACTCCATGTGATCTACCTTGTGTATGACTCTTTTGTGCGGCTTCTTTTTAAAGGCCTTTTGCAGTGCAGAAATACAACAACCACAGTATCTCCATTATCCACTTTCTTTGTCAAATCTTCCAAAAACTCTAGCAAATTACCCAAACACGAGTTATTTTCATAAAACAATGCTGACTCTGTTGGATTTTATTTCGACGTTTCAAATGGCCCATTAGTAATTCCTTAATAACGGATTCCAACACTTTCTAAACGATAGATATTAAGCTGGTGTAGAGTTTCCTACTTTCTGCCTCGCCCAACATTTCTGAATAAGGACATTATATTAATATTGTTCCAATCCAGTGTAACCTTTCTGGAATCCAGGGAATTTTGGAACGTAATTACCAATGCATTCACTATTTCTGCTGCCACATCCTTTAAGACCATGGGATTTAAGTCAACAGGCCCTGGGGATTGTCACACTTTAATCCAAAATGTTTGCTCAGTACGTTTTCTCTGGTTATGGTCATTGTTCTAGGTTCCTTCCTCTCTATACCCTCTGCCCTGCCTGATACGATTGGTTTGGCAGTAGTTTCCTCCACCGTGAAAATTGAGGCAATACATTGAGACTAAACATATAGTGCCATTTCGATGTTCCCCACTATTAACTCTCCAGTTCTACCATCCAAGTGACCAACATTCGTGTTTGGTACACTATTTACTTCTATATACTTGTGGAAGAATTTGGTATCACTTTTTAAATGTTGCGCTAGTTTACTTTCATAATTTTCCTTTGTTATTTTTATTAACTCTTTGTTCATCTTTATAATGTTCCAAATCTTCCTACTTGTCACTGACCTTTGCCAATTGGGGTGCCTTAACTTTGGATTTTTTGTTGCCTTTAACTTCCTTGCTTAGCCCTGAAAGATTTTTCCCGCTCTTACCATCTTTCTTTCTAATAGGAAAGATTGTTCACTTTATTTTTGCGATTGGGCCAAAGCATTTTTCGTAATGGTATTTGCACACATTTTTGTGACTGAATGTGCTGTCCAGGTTGGTTATCGTTTTGCATAATTAATCTGATCGTTTTAAACCAAGTAGGGAGAAAATGTACCCTTGGTTCCTGTTATGCTGAATCAGTTTTGATTTTTTTTTCCCCATTTTTTTTCTCTTCCCGGTAAATTAGTGATGCTTTTGTTCCTGACACGAAGAAATTGTTATCCCTCAAATTGTATTATTTGCTACCAGAATTGAATGGCAGATACCGAATTCCTGGACATCATATCTGATCCGAAATTAAGGGGAATTTGTCAGGCGAAATTCCCAAATTTGTTTGTGTGCAATATTGGCACTCATTGTGTTTCTCTTTTTCTTTTTAAATCACAATCACATTTTTTTTTTGCATCACGGTTGCCTTTATCAATGATCCGTCAGTGGATATTTGTTGCAAGAAGCATTTGTACTTCAGCCCTTCATGTTCTTATCTTTCTATCTATCTATCTATCCATTTATTTATCTATCTATATATCTATCTATCTATCTATCTACCTCTATATCTATCAACCTATCCATCCATTTCACCCTCATAATCTCTTGCTCTTTCATTCACACACTCCATTTGTTGCTCGTTCTGTCTCTCTCTCTCGCTCTCTCTCGCGTACAACTCTATCTTCTAATCAGTCTATCCACTTGAATGTCTGTCTATCTGTGCATCTATGTATCTGCCTATCTGTCTGTCTGTCTGCCTGTCTAGCTATGTTGATGATTGATTCTCCCGTGCCGTCACCATGTGAGTACGTTGCAAAAAAACAGTGGCAGTCTGATATCACGTTTGACATTAGATCAATAATTATTTGCACAATCGATTGCCAAATGCTGCATACAATGCCCGTTCAGGTGGAATAAATTAACTTTGCCCTCGCTTCCTCGTCTTTAAGTCGCTTGACTCTGTTCTCCACAAATGTGCCGTGTCTATGCTTCATATGATGCAGGCACACCACGTTGCTTTTTGAAAGGTAGTGTCAGGGTCCCATGTACTGGGATCCAGCTTGCAACCTCTGAGTTTAGTTTTCAGATTTCAGACATCCTCTAGTGGAGCTTCTCATGCTCACTGAATGTGGCGTGTTTGTACGTAGGCATTTTCCAGATGAACAGCATGACCTAGCCAGGGAACCGGGGCTCTAATGAACATGATTTTGCTGTCAGGCTTGCTGCACTTTACAAGTTCATTGGTTTTGCTGATTTTCTCATGCCAGGAACCGTTGGAAATTGTTCACAGACAGTGATGTTTGAAAGTTTTCAGTAGCTTTCTATGTGGCCGAAAGGTTATTAAAGTCTTGATATAGAAGTGATATAATAAAAACTGCCTGGAAGGGCTTGATCTTCCATCTGAGGGAAGATCCATGTTCTCTTTGCCGAAGTCAGTGAGTGAATCCTGTCAAGTACCGAGCTTGTTTTTGTCAGTTGGTGGGTAATTTGCCCATCCAGTTAGTGGCCTTGGAGTGCATGCTGCCAAGTGAGCAAAACGTGCGTAATGAACAGAGTGGTGCGTTGTTCAAAGCAGCTCTGGTATCTTGGAGCACGTGACCAGCAACGGTTTAATGCAGCATCTCTATCCTCAGTTATATTGTCAATCGAAAACATTCTGAGTTTACAGCAAAGCGCTCAGCACACAGCTGAATGTCTCTGGATACTGACGTATGAGAGCGCATTTTTCCACGAATACAACTTCCCTCTGTAGCTGCCCAGTAGCATGTGTGCAAGGTTCTATTCTTGGCTCTTTGAAAAGGCTGCCGGTGGTCCTGAAATGAATCTATAGTAATTTGTCAAGTTGTTTGAGTGCATGCTTGGACAAAGACCTACAAATATATGACAAACAGAGCTGGAGACATTAAACAGGCTTATTTGGCGCTGCAGGTGGTATGCAATTGGTTCACACAGACGAAACAGTTTGTATCCCTCTGATCATGACGTCTTCATCATAGAGCGAATGATACTGATCATCTGTTCAGGGCTGTCGCATATTCCTGGCTGAATAGGATAGTTTATTGACCAAGAAGGGAGACTAGGTTGTGTTTTGTGAGGGAGTTGGCGGAGGGGGCGGATATACGGCGCTAGTTGGGGGAGAACAGGCAGGAGAGCGGGTCTCAGGCCACACTCAGATAAACCATGATCTTTTCGAGTTACAGGACAGGCTCAAGGGGCTAAATGACCTACTGAACTTAACTATTCTTTTTTTGGTGTTTGGTTCAAATGCAGCCCACGCCAAAGGTGGAGGCGCCATCGATTTTGGTTCATTGTAATCAGTGTATCTATCTGCTAATGATTGTCTGCAGACTAGATTTGAGGGCCAAGAGTAAAATGTTCAGCGCGGAATGCCGTCCCAGTGATGCACTCTATATATCCGATTGTTTTATTCAAGAAATTGTTTTTCATTCAGTTGAATCATCACTCTGGCTGGAGTATGTGAGTGGGTGAGCAGGAGGATTGGATGACTCGGTGAATTGTTACTGGGGCTGTATGATGTTGGATTGTCTTGAAAGCATTATGTTGAAATATTTTGCTTGAGAAAACAAAGGCCTTCTCCATACAATATTTATTGAACATCAAGTCATCACCAACACCAACCTTCCAGGTCCAACGTTTGTGGTTGTATTTCCAGGCAAAATGGTGCAAAGTTATGTGCAATGGAAAAGAATGTCGGTCAAGTCACCGACGGAAGTGTCAGTGCTAGAGGAATCTACGTAAAGATCTGGGAAGCATATGAGTTCCCTCTGGAAGCTTAAATGTCAAAGACAAACATTACACATGTGCCCTGTTGGAACATAAAATGTGTCCCGAGAAACATGACAGTGGTGAACATCTGAAATTTCCCCCACTACCTCTCCTGACAGTTGAGGCTGATTGAGTTTCCTCGAATCATTTTGAGCTACATTAGTAAAGATTAGATTCCCAACATCCCTCTGTGAGTCAAGCATTTCCCACCGTGATTGTCCACTATGGGATCTACCAGCTGCTCGTTAAAATATAGCCCCTTCAATTGTATTGACCACAAACATCATTCTAATGTTTGATGTTTCATTTCGAAACGGTTCCTTTCAGAAACAGAGCGACTGACATAACCTGTTTGTTCAATGATTAAAACTAATTGATTTCTTTAGGGGACATGAATGCACTAATGGGGATTGATCTGCCGCTTATATAACAGTTTCTCTGAATGTCAAATTTCATGTTTTGCAACAGGCTCAGTGTATTGGTTTCAACGTGAGTTAGCTCCGCTCACAGTGAATATAATTTGTTGTACTTCATAAGGTATGATCCATTTTCAAACCCATACTCGAAGCTGTCGTTTTCCGGTGTACGTTTATTAACATGCTCTCGGACCAACAATATAAATTTCTGTCCTTCTTTCAATTCATGGATGAGGGAAACGCGGGCATGGCGAGCATATATTGCCCATCTCTAATTCCACTTGTGAAGTGGGTGGGAAGCTGCTGCATTTTTTGTGGTGTAGTTACATCCACAGTATTATTCGGGTGACATCCATTAATTTGACACAGAGACAATGAAGGAACGGCGATATTTTTCTGAATCAGGACGATGAGTGGTTTGGAGAGGAGCATTCAGCGAGTGGCGTCCACATGACCATGCTGACTTTGTCTTTCTAAATGGTAGCGGCCATGGGTTTGATTAGTTAACTAAAGGGCTTCATACTGGGTAAAGTTAACAGCTGTTCTCTGTCCCCTGCCAGGAATGCTGTCATGCTAGTTTTTCCCTGATGCTCTGGATCAATTAATGTGACATCTCCTTCCGAAGCTCCTATGATTTTAAAGTGTTTCTCCTGTTTTCCTGAGATAAAATTTAAAGAAGAAGAGGATTTTTTACGTTTCAGCTCACGCATTCATTTTGTCTTGTGCACCCATCTCTGCAGGAAAGACATCTCCGCATAAAGATGGATGAGCTGATACTTCCCCAGCTAGAAGCCATTTATCATCCTATTCTCGCGGCTATTGGTGTTCCTGGTAAGAGCTTTAATGCAACCATTGCCCGTATAAATGGATGTTGGCGTTCTTCTCAAGTGCTGGTTCTGATAACATGGATTCGTTTCTTTACAGTTGGGGAGTCATCAAAGCAGGGATGTATGTTTAACCATAACTTTAACAGATTTCTTACTGTTGCTGTATCTTTCACTCAGGCATCTCCACTGCCAACACCGTATTCATGCTTTACGGAACGTCTTGTAACAGAGTGGGCTCTACAATGAATATCATAATCAAGTGCAAACCGAGTTTGAACTAGTAGAAAACACAATCTGTGAAAATCTGTGCAGAGGCAAATTAGCATTCTGCAAGTTCCTGCTAGAAATACTTGACTGCTTCCATATTCATCCATTTTCCAATAGTTAAAGGAACAGGATCACTGTCAAATGGCATACTTATTGCCACAGCGATACTTTTAGAAATCTGGATGCAGAGAGGATATCTGGAAGTCTGGGTGAAACAGATTCTGTGTGTGTGGAAGACATTTGGATGTCTTAGTAACTTGTCTATTGAAATGCATGCATTTCTAGAACCTCATTTATCGACCTTCTTGAATGTATATGACGTGCAGTCACCGAAGTGATGCAAAAGGTGACAGGCAATTTCTGGTGGAGAAGCTTCTACAAGCAGCAAGTTTACAATGACCAGATGATCCGTTTTAGGGGCTTTGGCCGAGGTTCAAATAGTGCTCAGGACACAAGGGGCTATGACAATGTTGTTCTTCGATGTAGGGGTGTGGTACCTTTGAAAATAACTGCGAATCGATTAGACATCTGTTAAGAAAGTTATTATAACCGATAGTGCAGAACTACTTCACTACAGCAATGGAGCAATAGCTGCGAATTTTGTTCCCAAGTACTGATGCCGGAAAAAAGTGGTCAAACTTCTATCTCAGCAGTGAGGGTGCTAACTGAGACATAAGTGGTCCGGTTTTTGAAACCCCTATGCACCCTGAGTAGTTATCTGGTTCTCATTATTCTCCTCATTTCAATTTCTAGCCATCCACTTCCTGTTGTTGAAAACCCTGCTTCCAAATCTAACTGATTTACATTGAGGATTAGAGTAAATTGATATTAAGCATGGCCGGAATCCCCTGTGGCTTTGGCAAACTCACATTGCCACGTTACATGGTGGCGCTGACAAAGGAACATTGGAGCATAGGAAATACGAGTAGAAGTTGACCATTTGGCCGCACGACGCTGCTCCACTACTCAATTATATCATGGCTGAAATTATGCCGACACGACATTCCTCGAACTATCTCATATCTTTGGATGCATTTACTATTGAGAAATCAGTTCATTGGCACATTCAACATACTCAATGACTGCCCATCCACGGAGGTTGCAGTACATAATTTCGAAGATTTACCCCTCCCTGAGTGAAGACTTCTTCCTAAGACCAGTTCTAAATGCAGACCTCTTATTCTGATATTGCTTTTCATGGTTTTAGGCACCCCCAAAAGGGGAACAATCCATGCAAATCTACACCAAAGAAATTTATAAGAACGATGAATGCTTCAGTGAGATCACTTCTCATGTGCCAATGCTCCAGAAAGCAGAAGATGAGTCTCGTCAATGTCTCCACATAGGACAATCCCAGCGACCTTAAAGTAATCCAAGCAGTAATCTGTTGAACATTTCTTGTCGCAGAGCTACAACTACACTTAATGCAATCTACACCAAAGGGGCAAATTAGATGCTTTACTGGAAGGATGAACATCACCATAAACATTCCACATGAATATTGCAGATTTGGGTAATCGTTGGCTTGGGGTTACAAATTATTATTGTGCACAAATCAGCTAAAGCTGATGGTTCACAGTGCCTCGTGAATCCCTTCTTTTGAGTGGTTGATCAAGGTGAATTCTACCCCATTTAGCACAATGATTGTCTCACATAATTCAATCGAGGGAAGACCCGATGTGAAGGCGGAATTCGTAAATTAAATGGAAATAATTTCATTGATGCAGCAGCTTAAGATGGCTGCGCTCAGGGCACTGCCCTCAGGCTCTTGTCAAGTTACGTCATGGGAAAGAATAAAGAAAAAAAATCCTTTTCGCTTGGTATGACTTCAAGCACTGGGGAATTTGCTCTTTTTTCTTATTGACTAAAATTCTGGTAGCCCTCCTTGACACCATAGAGTGATAGCTGTTGTCTTGATATAAAACACAGCTCCTCTCTCCTCACCTTATGAGTACAGCACTTTTGAACAAGTTTGGACCAATGCTGAACCGAGAGTTGGAGCTCACACGAAGCAAGAAGTGAGCGGCAGTGAGCAGTTTACTGCGAGTACCTGGCGATTGAAAAATTGGCCATCATACTTTTCACCACTTTGATCATGATGAAGTGTAGGCAGACGGTGCTGTAATTAGATTGCTTGGATTTGTCGTGTGTTTTAGTGGATAGGCATATCTGTGAAAATGCTGCCATTTTTGCATAGATGCCAGTATTTTAGATGCACCATACGAGCTTCGATAGGTAGTCTTATTCAGGAGCACTGATCTCCCATACTATTGGCATTGTCTAAAAGGACCCTTAGCCTCTGCATCATCCAGATCCTTCTGTCATTCCTTAAATTTTTGTGCTGAGAATCACATTGTATTAAGCCTGGCATCTGTGTTGCTTTTCATCCACAGGAGGAGGCCGGGAAGGTTCATCCACCCGTCACTTCAGGGTGAATGTGGCTGCAAATTCTTCAGCCATGTATATGCACTGGTGCGCAGTGCTGCACAGTCATTTCCAATGGGGATATTGGTGGAGATCCGTCCACCAGTGAGTTGCAGAATTTTCCACCACTATTCAAGACGACTGTGACATGACTTCAGAGCTGAGCTGTCGTTATTTGGTAGGGCGATCAATTAGCCCTGCTTTTCTGATGCTGAATACGCTGTTTTACCTGCAAGTCGCCTTGTCTTCAAATTCACCAGGTAAAGCCCTGTTGTTAGGTATGGTCGCTGCTGCTGTGGACATATGACAGATGTCGGCAAAGTTCGTTCATTTGTGCACTTGACCTCGAAAGCATGGAAGGACAAGAGCAGAAGAGGCATGGGAACTCTCTTAATTACAAAATCCTTTCCAAGTCTCGCACCAAGTGGACTTGGAGGTATATCACCATTCCTTGACTGTCACTGGATCAAAAACCTGGAAATACATCGTTCGTAGCATTTTGTCTGCACCCGCTTCGCATGGACTGCAAAGCTAGAAACACCTTATTTTCAAGAAGAATTAGTGAAAACGGAAATAAAATTATTAATCCTGTCAATATATCCAAAGAAAAAAAAAATCCATGATGACCGAATTATGAATAGTGATATTCTTTTTATATTGAAATGACGGCCCTGGCTTTTGCTTTTCTTCGAGCTCAAAAAGAATAACTACAATATCCATGTTTAAATGTAAATTATTTCGGAGAATACTGGTCCCAAACTGAGAATGTATATTTTGAATTCACTCCTGAATATCCAAATATTTAAACAAAATGATTGGCTGGAATTTTCGTCCACAAATCACACCCCTCCCCTCACCCTCCAAAGGCCCCACTCCCCACCACCCACCCACCTCAGAACTACCGAATCCGCACGCAATTCAATGACATGCATCGGCTATAATGATGTCAGTTACATGAATCTCCCCGGTTTCAGATGGAGAACAGTTACAAGTTACTAATTAGCGAGTTATTGAGGTTCTGAACGACACAACCGAATGTTTTTTTGATTCGTGCTTTGCACTTGCCGTGGCCCAGACGAGAGAGAAAACATATTTCTGTGCAGCTACCATCAGACTAGAATCGCGTGGAAAAGAGGTTCTGCGTCCGGGTCACAACAGATTGCAGCAACAGATTGTGCTGGGGAAGGTGGCAGCAGCTGCATGATTACTTTTCACTTTTTTTGTTTCTTGCCTGAGTTTTCAACAAAATTTTTTTTTGGCAAGACAGTTTCTGAGAGCAAGTGGTCTTGAGCTTGCAGCCATAACGACTTCCTGTTCACAGCATTACACTCTGCCGCACGATGTTCAGGCTTTCACTGCTGATTGGACGCATAGCCCATTTTGCATCACTCATTGCCTCCTCATAGTGGGAATTTAATGAATTGTGGAGCTGGAGATGGTCTATGGGAGAGTGTGGAGGAAAAGGGCTAATTTTACATTTCTCCAATCTCACCTGCCGAAAAACCTAAAATCCAGGCCACTGTCTACTTATTGTAATGATTCTGTATGATCTGAAATTACGATTAGCGTTTTGCACCTGCACCGGAGGATCTGTGTCACTTCTCTAGTGTAACTGCTGCTGACTGTATACTTAATTTGCTAGCTAAATAGTGGATAATCTTTTTGATAGGTCACTATTTAATCAGGTAGATAATTGTGTGGTTCATTCCTGCGGAATTTCAACGTTTAATTCGGAAAAAAAATCTGCAAATATACTGATAATTTATTGAATAACAGTTTTGATAATTAATTTGTTCAAACATTGGCTGCTTCATTATATATATTTTTTAATTACTCTATTTTTGAAACTGTTCCTTATTTAGATTGTGGCCAGTACAGTTTCAAGTGATGATAATTTGGCGAACAATCTTTGTATTTTTCAAAATAGCGCACAGATAATTATGTATCTCAGTTTAAATGCATGTCATTGTCGGAATATAAATATTGGGTTTGCTCAAATAATAATAGGTATTGGGTAAATGAAGGTAAATTTTCTTTTTTGACATTTATTTTAGCTGCAATTGTGTCAAAATAGCTTTGACTAATAATGCTTCCACCATTTCCAGTTTACCCTACATGGCCAACGGAAACCCACACGTTAATTTTGATCTATTGCCTGGCGTTTTCAAGGCTGTCTGTTGCAGCCTTAAACAGCTCCATTAAGTCCATCAATATTTTATGCTTGCATTCGAGTTAGAGAATTGTGAATTGGGGGCTGCCAACTGGGCTGTGTATGTAAAGCAAATAGAATTTTTTTTTTTATGTGTGGTCAAACATTGCCAATTTGCTATCTGATCCAAAAATGTAAATTATATTTATCTTTATCCGACTATTTCGCCTTACTTCATTCAAAGTTCATCTGAATCATTAACCAACAACTTATTGAAATAACATGATCCAAAATGTTAATTAACCACCCGTTTATAGACGTTCAATGCATTGTTATTTCCCTAAGTTCAAGTTTGCGAAAAATCTACGATCAGTCTGAACCATGTTGCATAGCCTAGAAAATAGTTGATACTTGAAATAACGCTCTATCTTCCCATTATTTTGCGCATGTGCATTATCCATTCATTAATCTGTGCCTTACAAATCTGACCGCAGATTTCGGTCGGAAAGCTATTCTGCACCCTGGAAAGAGCCATGACATCCTCTCCTATAACATCGCCAGCAGAACTACAAACAGAATTTCGGCAACGAGCTGATTACACACTTTCGATAATAATTCAAGCTAGAGTTATTTAACTTGATTTTAAATACCGAAAATAATCTAGTAAACGTGTGCATCAAGTTATTACATATCTATCAGCTACAAATTAGTTCAGTGATATTCACTAAGAAAATATAATCTTCAAAATTCAAATGGACATTCACTAACTAAACAACAGAAAGCATAATGCAACCGTGATTATCTGAGGCTCGCGTCTATTTCGCTTAACTTATATAGATGATTGGGTTTCATCAGTAATCAGTATAAATGTCTGAATTTAATCTTCTGGAAAATAATGTAACATTGAATAATGGCGTTAATTCTCGAAAAATGTTCCTGCCTTTTGAAAAACAATATGCATTTTAACAAATAATGCTCAGATTCATGTGCTTTATGAACGTGGCCAATCTGAAATGAAATAAGCTGTAGAGGATGTTAATTTAAACATGGGTGTGATAGGTGTTCTGTCTTTATCGTCAGGTTATCGACAATTCATAACTTCACTTTTCTGAACATATATTAGGTTAAAGACTCAAATTGATGTCCCCATCAATCTTTATCACGATCTTCCGCACTTGATGCCCAGCAGAAATCAATTTTCAGCTTCACATTTCAAATCACTTCGCACGGATGCTGTGCTTGAGTTGCAAGTGACTCCTTTCTGCCCTTTCGGCAACAAATTGAATGGTTTTGCAGCCGATCAATTAATGGGAACTCTGTCCTGTCTACTCGGAAGCAAAACGCTAGTTATGACCTCACTAGAATCACATCATCGAATTGGTCATTCCCTTTGCTATGCAACAAATGTGCCCCTATGGCCAATAAACATTGCTCACTCCATCTGATAGCAATGTCACCGTTCCCAGTCCGCCATTAAACTGCACTCTTGATCAGCACTGACTGCACCCATTCTGCATAACAATGTAGCTTCACACTTTCTGCAATGAACTAGTGATGCATTCACCTGAAATAATCCTGCACAATGCCCAGCCAGCATATCAATCCTACATTACTCAGTCTGACTTAAAACACATGACTGATCAGCTCTCATTCATGAATAAAACTTCTCGCTGTGAACCTGCATATGAATGTCACTTTGTACTGATTGTCATTGTACCGCCACCGTGATAACTGCTGTGTAAACTTGCATTCGGCCTTGTCTATGCTGTCTCTTATGTAGCTCAGTGACCATTTTCTGGTCGTATGTTTTTTGCCATTCCATCTTTCATCCTCACAAGCGTTCAGAGTATGTTCGTGCCACTGGACAATATTTTACCTTCAAGCTGTAAGTCGTGTAGCACAGTAATCCTTCCCAGTACTTATCAGATCTGTAGACCACCCAGCATGCATTGCACTAATACCTCTTCCAGAGTATAGCTCTACATGGCACAGATAGTATTTTGCGCATTCATTTCCCACTTCACATTGTACCAACACACATGAATTGACACTTCACACCTCCCATTTACCTTTTATTATACACGATGCCCAGCCGTTTGTGTGCTTTCATATTTTCCAGGTCACATTCGCCCTCAGTAATCTCAATCATTGTTAAACAATAGTTGCCCAGTATACGTTGAATATGGTCATTTCAAATTACGAATTATCAACTGAGGTTTTCCTTCCCTATCCACTTTGATTCGGTCCAGTTTAAATTTAGAACATGCTCGCCTCGGGATGCAGACTGTGCATATTTGGGACGAATGCACAATCCTTTGCTGCAACAGGAACAAAATTAATAATGTTCATCTTTTTTCTCTATCTCCTGCTCTCTTTATCCTCTCTTACAGTTAATCTTATTGCGATTGTGATTCTTTCCCGAGGAAAGTGTGGCCTTTCTAAATGTATTACCCACTATATGATCGCCATCGCTGTGGCAGATCTCCTGGTTGTTTTTGCTGAAGTCATACTGAAAAATACGCTGGATATTTATTTCCCTGTTTTATTCTTGACCACGAGCATGGTGTGCCTTCTAACTGTGACTCTGACTTACGTAGTCATATCAGCCTCTGTCTGGTTAACAGTGGTGTTCACCTTCGATCGTTTTGTGGTCATATGTTGTAAGAAGCTGCGAAAAACTTATTGCACGGAGACAACAGCGGTAGCTGTCATATCAGTGGTGAGTGTGTTGAGTTGTTTGATAAACATTCCCTGGTAATTTGCGTTTGAAACTGCATATATAATGGACAATGTAAATCGTGGCTGTGTCCTAACACAGAATTTTTTCATTTCTGCTAAATGGGCTGCATTTGACTTGTTTACCATTATCTTGACCCCATGTTTTCCATTTATCCTAATTTTGTTGCTAAATGTTTTGACGGCTAGGCGTATTTTGGCGGCCAGTAAAGTTCGCAAATGTCTCCGCGTTTGCAGTAAGGATTCTGAAATAGAAAGCCGAAGAACGTCCATTATTTTACTTTTCAGTATAACCGGGAGCTTTATATTGCTCTGGACAACTCCGGTTATATATATTATCTCTTTGCACGTAACAATCACATCGAATTCTGGCGCAAATGCGCTTCAGTCACTTGGATCCATGCTTGGGATCCTCAGTTGCTGCACAAATACATTCATTTATGTGCTGATACAGGCTAAGTTTAGGGAGGAGCTGAAGAGCGGAATGCAGTACCTTGTGAAATTGTGCATAAAATTAGGCAAATTACAGTGGAAAACCCGTTCACCTTTACGGTAGGACATGAAGTTTGTGCCCTGAATGAACTCATGTTAGGAAAATGCTTGTAACAACGTTTAAGCATTCTGCATAAAATAATATGCTACTAAAAATGTTCATTTATACTCTAATGTCAAATTGAACTCCTTTTCACAGTATACTGTATTCAATGGTGATTTATAAGTTGTGATAATAATAATAAATGATAATAAAATGTACTGAACCTCCGCTGTTAGTGTTGCAGAGTTTGAAAGGGTGAATTTTGATGCCAGCTTCTGACAACCTGTGTTCATTGGAACAGTTGTTCTTATCAACATGAGAACACCCCAAACATCAGCAGCTGCATCACGATAACTCGCCAAATGTAACATAGACAAACGTCACGAATTTCCTACAATCTACACTGGTCCAAATAGTACATAGGGGGAATTTTCAGAACATGTTTCATGAAGTCTGGCACCCTCCAAATTTCGGACAGTTGCACAATGAGCTGCTTCTCCAAGTTCCATATACCTCACACGATTGAAACAAGGAAGGCCTGGTCATCACGTGTTTTGTTAAAGCTCGGGTATTGACGCAATTGATCACACCTTCCCACGATCCATAGTGCACAGAGACGACACCCTATATTAGATTCAAAACTTCTAAATGTGATTACTCTACGATTCATTTGAAAGCACCAATAAAATCATACTTGTTTTTGCACGATTATTGGGACTACCTCCTCCCCACATGCTCATTCACAACACTCTCTCTCTCATGCTACCTGGTCCTTTCACACATACAGCCTTCAACTGGCTGTTATCATATTCTCGAATGTTTTAATATGTTTGACTTTATAGCCACTCATCAATATAGTGTATGACGATTCGACCAGGTATCAGCACGAATTCCCAGCTAAGAAACGTCTGATCACTCGTGGCCCTACCATCAACTTACGTCTTTGTATACCTATGCATATTGAATGTGAAAAAATGTAATGCAATTGTTCTCGGTGCATATTCTTATCATTTACCTAACTTAAATGCCGTTCGTAGAATGCAACCAAAAATGGGCTAAAGCACAGAAGCAGACTACGTGACCCGTCCTTTCCTTATTGTGTCTCTGCAGGAAGGTGCAAGCGGCAGCCACTCTTCCAGCTTCTCCCTATTATCTTGGTCGTTCGCTTTTCTCAGATATTAATTCAAAATCCTCTTGATTCTTGATAGTTAACCACTCCAAACACCGGGTAAAATGATTGGCCAGAACAACTGCCATTTGCAGCAGCATTAAATAGAAAACTACAACCGCTGTCCTTGAATAAATGAACATTAAAAACAAGACAAATTCGGTCATGGCATGAGGGGCATAGCTGGCACGAAGAGCAATTATTGCAAATCTTTAATTGCTCTTGCAGCAAAGAATTCGTGCTCCATCCTTCCGAGCAGCTGCAGTGTTTCTGATAGCTTCTCCCTAGCTGCTTAGGGCCTGAATTACTAATTGCCCAGACCACCGGCTCAGCTAGCACTCTTTTCTAAATGTTTGCTCTGGCTTTTCGGCAACAGCACTTTCTAAATATGCACCCCGACTGCTCAGCTCCCAGTTCTTTTTGTTCCTGAGGGAACCTAAGTTCCACAAAGTATTGCCACGACTCAACGCTGTTTAGCTCCTTCATCAATGAACTTCTCTCCAGCTTAAGGTCAGAAATGGGGATGTTCGCTCATGATTCCACAAGGTTCAACACAATTTGTGATTCCTGAGATAACGGTTGCCTATTGCGAAATGCAGCATGTTCAGGCTTTGGCTCACAAGTGGCAAAGGACATTTACAGCATACAAGTACCAGGCAATGACTATCTCCAAAATAGAAAATCAAACCATCGCCCATCAACATTCAATGTTATTACCATCGCCGAAAATCGTACTAGCAGCATTGTAGCGGATATCATTGACCAGAAACAACATAACTGGATTGGCCAAATAAACACAATGTCTACAAATGAAGTTGAGATGCAAGGAATCCTTCGGCGAATAACACACGTGCTGACACACCAATTCCTTTCCACCTTTTACAAGAGAGGATTTTCATGGTATACTCTCTACTTGCTGGGATGCGTGCAGCTCCAATATTAGTCAAGAAGCATGATAGCATCTGGGATAAATCAGTCATTGATTGACACCACGTCAATGAACTTTGACTCTCTCCAGCACTGATGAACAACGGCAGCAGTGTTTACTACCTGCAAGCTGCCCGGCAGGAATTCTGGAAGTCAACTTGGACAATACAGTCCAAACCCACGAAGGATAATGGGCAGCAGGTTTATGGGAACACGACTATTTGGAGGGGCCCCTCCAAGCTAGTCACCAGCTTGATTTGAAATGATATCCCTGTCCCTTCCTTGTCATTGGGTCAAATTCCAAGATCTCCATCCCCAAGAGCACTATGCATGCAAAGTTGCCAGAGGGACTGCTGCGGTTCAAGAAGGCAAATCCACATCACTTTCTCTAGGGTACCTATGTCTGGGCATTAAACGCTCTGTGAATGACTGGCACCAACATCCTCTTAACGAATAATGATAAAATATAATTGTCCCTCTGGCTGCACAGCTACTGCACTTCCCATTTCTCCAGTCTGTCAGCTCTGTTCTACTATAGCCAAATCACTTTCCTAGCTAATACTTCCTGCTTCTTATAAAACTATCCTCTAGCTGTTTAGCTCCCGCACTTTTATAAATCTCTGCTCTGGGGGAAGAGTGCCTTTTACCTTCCAATCTGTGTTTTTATTATCTAGGTCCCGCTTTTTTTATCTCTGTTATGGGGGTGTAGCCCCTTTCTAATCTGTGATTTTACTATCTCTCTCTAGCTCTTTTTAAATTGCTCCACTGGCAACTCAGCTTCCGCTCTTTTTACATTTCTGCCCTGGTGCCTCAACTACTCCTCTTTTAAAAAAAATATAACCTGTTCGTGCTCAGCTCCCAGCTGGCTCTAAATCTCTGCCCTCACTGTTCAGCTGCAGCAGTAAAAGAATAATTAAACCTGCCCTGACTGCCAAGTGTCTAGCCCGGAATTGGAGACTGTTGAGTTTAATTAAGAATGATCACTGTTTTGTATCACCACCGTGTCTAAGGAAGTGGGCAAAATCTACAAAGGGTGAAAATAGTGAATTCTTCTGACGCACTTCCCACTGAAGATTTAACATATGGTCCAGGAAATTCGCGAGATCTATTCAAAAAAATGACGATAGATGTTACAGTAAGGA
The DNA here is from genome assembly GCF_017639515.1 of Carcharodon carcharias. Taxonomy (NCBI): domain Eukaryota; kingdom Metazoa; phylum Chordata; class Chondrichthyes; order Lamniformes; family Lamnidae; genus Carcharodon; species Carcharodon carcharias. Next base: position 2,509,028 of record NW_024470775.1, read on the forward strand.
GGGAGTTTGTGAAAATAATCGGAAGTGCCTATGTCTTTCCAAATGATGATGAGAACGAAACTTTTCAGCAGACTTAAACGCACTGGAAATGTTAAACGGAGAAAGGGTTGAAACAAATTGCCTGGCTTACACTAAAATTCGCTGATGAAACCTTTTCATTCTGCTGCAAATTATACGTCACAGAAACTGCAAGCAGCTTATGCAAGGAATGCGGCAGTGTCTGGAATCATCTCAATGAAACATTGCAATGTCATCGAATTATCTAAGGACAATATTCAAAGCGCAACAAAATGAATTGAAAGAAAGCGAATGATCCCAGAAATGGCGGTACTGGATGAGTAAGCACAGAGATAAATAAACAAGGTGAGGATAAATGACAAGCAACGTTGACAGGCATTATTGCAGCCGTTCAGTTCTAGATGAGCAGAACTCAGAGTACTTTAGAACACCTGCAAGGCTTTATGAACACACCAATGAATCATTTCTGGGATTAGTTGCCATTAGAGCTAATTTCGACCTTCCGATGCAAGGATATGCCCCATGAGGCATAAAGTAAATATACTCCTGACCATTTTCTTGGACCTCGTATTCAAAATGAGCTAATTTCGATGATGAAATTGCCGGTGAAGAAATTGAACGTTATTGTAAACGTGAAGGCTGCAATACAAAATGCGCTTCTTCTTGTCATTACCCCTGGTCTGACTGATGAAGATCAGGTATTCCTTGTGCTTCGTGGGCTTGATCTGCCTTCTGAAGATGTGAATCGAAGGGAGGATTTGATTCATTTTCTGATGATTCAAGGCAAAATTTGGTAAAGCCTGTCTGTTTCTCTCAATGATGCGCCAGATGGTCTTGGCCTTCGCATCACTGTGAGAGGCAGGGACTCAACAATCTGGTAAATATTAAGGATCAGAAACGAGGCGTAGAGGCCTGCCCCCTTCAACACAACCGTTGAAGCATTTAACTCCATGAGGCTGCCACAACTTATCTCTGGTATTGGAAGAAACGGCAAACTGTAGTTCTAAACAATGAAATTGTTTTGGAGTTGTGCAGCGAAATTAAAGAATTATTACAGTTTGAAATAACAAATGACATATATTGAGAGTGGAAGCTTCCTGAATAACGTTAAAGTCGTTGTCAGACTGTTGGTGGAATGTCTAGTGTAGAGTGGAAATGCAATGTGTTACCAAACAGCTGATATCAGGAAGGGATTGATTACAGTTACTGAAGAATGCGGCAACACAGCGTTAAAAAAGAGACTTAGTCCATGATCAACTACGAAGTTAAAGGTTTCGAATTTTGCTTTGCAATGGTTGAGTGGCACAACAGCATATTCGCCAGAGCATTGTGACCCAGAATATTCAATCCTTCGAAATGCAGCTTTGTGCGGCTTTAGCATTTCAGAGGGATGGCAAAAATGAAAAGCAGGCTCCGTAGCACTCTTAATAAGCTAAGATATTATTGGTAATAGCGGACCTTTCATCAAACGATGATGGGCCAATTTGTGAGGAGCTGGGAAACATCAAGGGGATCAGCTATTTGTGTGAGTTGTGTATAGGCCAGCAAACCACGGTGCAAAATTGTGCCGTGGTATACATCAGGAAATTCAAGCTGAATGTAACATGGTTAAAACAGGAAAATTAGAAACTTCAGTTTGCAACAAGACCATCGTTTAGCAAATCAGCACTAATAGCATGCAAGAGGAATTCATTGAATGTATACTAGATTGGTTTCAGAACTAGTAAGTTGAGGAGCAAACTAGGAATCGAGCTAGACATGACTTAGTGCTCGATCATGCGAAAGACTCAATGCATTTCCATGCTCTCAATTAGTCTTTGGGAAATAGTCACAATAAAGTGATTGAATTTTGCAATAAGTATGACAGCGATATGCTGAATCCTAAAACTTGGTTGTTACATCTGAAGAAAGGAAATTGTGAATGTAAGAGAGGTAAGTTGGCTATAATAGATTGTGAAAGTATAGGAAAAGGTTTGTTGGTGGACAGGGAATGGCGAGTAGTTAAGGAAATAATGCATTGTCTACATCAGACAAGCATTCATCGAAAGCTCAACACGGAGACAGAAAGAAAACTCAACCGTTGTTTCCAAATGAAGTTAGATATCGCACTCCATGAAATGAAATGAAATATCATGGTGCAATAGAAAAAGTGGTAAATCTGAGGTTTGGGGGAACTTTAGAACCCAGCAAAGGAGGACAAAGAAACTGATTTATAAATGGGAAGAGAATGTAATGCAATCCAGCGAGGAACATAAAGCGCAAGTCAGGGCACTTTACATGTAGGTACGGGAATATTTATCATGGAGAACAGGGAAACATCATGGTAACGAAACAATAACTTTTCGCCTGTCGTCACAGAAGAACATATAGAATATTTCCAAGATAAGCTAGGAAACCAATGCAGTTGTGAAACGGGGAAGCGAAAAGGAATACATAGTTTTACAGGAAACGGTAGTGCTTGAAATGTGAACTGGATTGAAGGTTAAATAATTTGCTGTACTAGAATAGCTTCATCTCAAGAGTGCTGAAGGAGGAGGCTGAAGAAACAATGGTTGCATTGGTTGTTTTGTTTCAAAATTCTTTAGTTTCTGCAAAGCCTCCAGCGAATTTTAAAGTATCAGATGGTGCATCACAATTGAAGAATGTAATAAGATGGTCGAGGGAGAACTGCAGACATGTTAGTTTGACATAGGAATTCTGGGAAAAGTTATAATCTATTAGTACGGAGGTGATAACTGGGTATGTAGTAAGGAATGTTAACATTGCACAGTGTGAACGAGGATATATGAAAGGGAAATCATGTTAGAAATACAATTAAACAATTCACTGCATAAAGAGGCTCCACACATATCCAGATTTGCAATGCTGCGAAGGCCCAGCACATAAGTGGAAAATGTAAAGCTGAAGCACTCTCAACTGTACCGAATGGATAAGGCAACTTGGCCTCCTCCGTAGGTTCCCAAAATCACAGATGTTAGTCGTCAGTCAAGTGTATTCACTCTCTGTGATATCAGGAAGCCGCTGAACCTCTGGATACTGCAAAACGGTGGGCACCGAGATTATTTCGGCAATTGTACTGAATGCTTGTGGACTCGATAGTGCCCTATGGCATAGTCATGCTGCTCCAGTACATATTCAACACTGGCATCTACCCAAATATGAGAAAAATCGCCCAGGTACGAGATACAGAAAAATGCAGTACCAGCCCAACTTGTTCATTAACAATTGCGTGAGCCTCCATTTGATAATCAGGAAAGAAATGGAAGGGTTCATCAAGCGGCATCTGATCAGCAGTACTCTGTTCATTGAGGCTCAGTTTGGTTCCACAAGATTCACTCTGTTCCTAATAACATCACTGCCATGGTCAAAAGATGGGCTATGAGCTTAACTCCAGATGTGACGTGATAGTGACCAAACTTAATATCAAGGCAGCATATGATCACGTGTGGCAACAAGGCGCCCTCAAATAAATTGAGTCAACGTGAATTAATGGGAAAACTCTTCGTTGGATGGAGTCATATCTGGGAGACATGAATATTGTTCTGGTAGTTGCAGAACATTCATCTCAGTTCAAAGATGTCACTGCAGGAGATGCTCAGGATTTTGGCTAGTCCTCAGCACCTTCAGCTGCTCCATCTGTCACCATTCTTCCACCATAACCTCATAATTGGGGATTTTCGATGGCGATTGCTCAATGGACAAAAGAATTTTTATCTCCAAAAAATAAACAAACCATCGTCGCTTGGCATCAATAATATTATACTTTCCGAAACCCCCGCTAGCTTCATCTTAGGAACAACTGTTGACCAGTAACTGAACTGGCCAAACCTTACAAATACTGTGGCTACAAGAGCAGGCCAGTGGATAGGGAATCTGCAGTGAGCAGCTCACGATCTGACTCCCCACTGCTGGGCCACCACCTACAATGCACAATTCAGGAGATCCCGGAACAATGCTGCTCCAACAGCCCTCAGCATCCTCAAAACCATCCATGACAAAGCTTGATTGGCAGCCCTTCAATAAGCGTGCATTCCCTCCACCAGCAGCGACCAATGATGGCAGTGTGCACCAGCTGCAATATTTTCCTCAGGAGTACAGCCCTCTCCCTTAGACAGTCCATCCCAAATCCAGAACAGCTGCCATCTAGAAGGACAAGAACAGCAGGCACATGGGAACACCAACACTTGCAGGTTTTCCTCGCCGCTACTCAAAATCCTGGCTTGGGACGACCTGCGTTCCTTGATTGTCGCTGGGTCAGACCCTGGAGCTAAATCCTTTTACTGAACTGTTGGTTTATCTGCAACAAACGGACAACCAAGGACCAAGCATTTAGCTCCCCACCAGCTTGTCATCGGTAATTAGGACGGGCAGTCAATGGCTGCCTAGACAGCGATGCCAATATCCCGTAAAAGATAAAGAAGAATATAGACATGTTAATGAGTTGGGAATTTTTCCAACTTTTCCTCACTATGTGGCATTCTGTTCGTTAACAATGAATGCAATAACATGGAATTTATTCAACGTAGATTTCGAAAGATTTTTTGGTAGAGCAGGGAGTTATGGGTTGTGGACCATGTCAGAAGTTCGAGTACAGAGAGCTTGCAGGTCCATTCTGACCTTAATGAATAGAGGAGCAGGATGCGAGTATCGATTGACCTGCTTCAGCCGCTCAGCGCTATATTCAAATCTTAACATTTCCCTAATTGTAAACACTATATATGCTTATTTACTCCTGTACTCCAATCCTCTTACAAATAATGCCAACATGTCATCTGCCCTCTTAACCGATTTCTGTACACACAAGCACGCGTTTTTCAAACTTTTTAAATATTATACTCTGCTTTAATAATATTAGGGTGGAAGTCAGTGACTTCACACTTCGACACATGACACTTCATCTAACATCATATTGACAGCGCAATTCATCATTCTATATCTCTCTGCAACCTTTATGTTCTCCCCCTCAGCTTACCTTTCTCCATAGGTCTATATGATCAGCAAGGCTTGATGCACAATTCTTTGTGCCTACTCTCGAGTCATTAAGATTGATTTTAGGAGCCATTCAGCAACTTTCAGGCTTTTACATAGCAGCAAGATAATGTAATTCTGAGCGTTGGGGATTTTAGAATAGGTATAGAATGACTCGAGCCAGTTCCGCAGAAATAGAAGACTGCTATTTCGTCCTTCTTGCGTTTTTTCCAGACGATTTCAGGGAAGGCATTCAGACTCTCCCAGTCCTGTTACACAGGCAACGGGGAGAACACAATTCATTCTGTTTTCTACCCTGTAACACAGGAGCTGGGGGATGTCATTTAGCACCCGCAGCCTGTTGCCGTGGAACTCTGCAGAATGACTGTATGGGAGCAATAACCACGTCGTTTTAATGCTGCATACAGGCCCTATTGTATAACACAAATTTGAAAAATTACGCTCCTCTTGTAGAATTGCATATGCAGTGGGATATCAATGTTAATGATTTCTTTGTTGTTGTTGGTTTTCATTACAAGACAGTAACTGAGTGGAAGCTGTAGTGCATGTCCCTGGCGCATGCAACCCTGAGGAATGATGGATACATGTTGGTGAATTGAAGTTGTCAGATGATAACAGGGGTTCCAGTTAGCTATCCCTGACATCGGTTTGTGTAACTATAATTTATGTCAAGATTCACAAGAAGAAATGTCGGGCGTTTTTTAGTCAACGAATGGATTATGGGTGATTTCAATTTACATTTATATATATAAATATATATATATATATATGTGTGTGTGTGTGTGTGTGTGTGTGTGTAAGTATGTATATATATTAACCCACACACACATATATATATTATATATATACTAGGCACTCCTTGGTACCAGCGAGCACAATATGATTGAAAGTTTCCTCCACCTTCAAATGGAGAAGAGTGTGCTTGAGTCAAGTATTTAAGCATAAATATGGGCATCTATTTGGGCATGAAATCTAAGAGAGCTGATGCGAATGGGAATATTAGGCTCGGTGATAGATCAAAGGGGAAGAAGTGGCTGGCAGTTAATGAGGCATTTCAGAAGACTCAAAGTAGGTATATCTCTGCAGTAAAGGAAGATTCTTAAAGGAGGACTGACCATCCGCAGATAACTAAAAAAGTTAGGGAAAGCAGCGAGGTAATGGAAAACAAAATAAACCGTGCAAAGTTTGCTGCCAGGTCAGGTGATTGGCCAGTTTGAAAGTAACATCAAGGAATGGACTAAATGGTTACCTGGAATAAGAAATTAGAGTCTGAGGTGAAAAAATAAAACTAGAAATGTAAAACGTATAGAAACAGTTTCATCAGAGTTTCTTCGAAAGGAAAAGAGGAAGTAAAGGGATTGATATTCCCTTTCCGCATTAAAAAGGGAGTCAATATTAGCTAATAAGGGAATGGGGAAATAAATGAAGGCATATTTTGCTTCTTTATTCAGCACACAAGTAACACAAATGTTCCACTAACAGCTGGAAAGCAAGACAGGAAAGGGAGAGGGATCTTGGCGAAATCGCAATCACTAGGAAAGATGTCGTAAACAAACTGATGGAGCTGCAGGTGGACACGTCTCAGGGTCCTCTGGAACATCATCCTCGGATCTTAAAAGAGGTGGCTAATGAAGTGGTAGATGCGTTTTTGTAGAAATTCCTATATTACCTATTTTCGGGAAACATTCCATTCCAATGGGAGCATGAAAAAAACCTTACTATTCAAGAAGGATGGGATATGGATAACAAGACACTATGGGCCAGTTAGCTTGACATCTGTCATGGGGACGTTGCTAGAAATGATCAGCCGGGAGTTTATAGCTGGGCACTTAGAGATAATCAAGATAATTGGGAAGAATATCGGTGGTATTGTGAAAGGGAAGTCTTGTTTAACCATTATTTGCAGTTGCTTGAATTATTGACATGCATTGTGGATAAAGGGCTGATTTTGTATGTGCTGTATTTCGGATTCTCGGAAAGCATTTGATAAGATGCCACATCAAAGTTAATTTTAGATGAAAAATGTTCATGGCCAATGGGTTAACTTATTAGCATTGATAGAAGACTGGGAAGCTGGCAGATCACAGAGACGATGGAGTGTAATGTGGGATAATGAGAGGTTTTCACTTTGGCAGAGACAATGAAAATAAAACTGGGTAATAATTAAACTGAGAAAGGCTGCAGGATTCCGAACTGCAGGGGAATCAAGCTGGTCAAGTGCATGAGTTGGAAAAAGTGGCCATGCAGGGAGAGCATGTAGTTCAGAAGGGTAATGAAATGCAATGCTTTTTTTGTGAGGAAAATTGAAACTAAAAATAAGGATGTTATGCTTCACTTAAACAGATCATTGCTGAAATCTGGAATATTGTGCGTAGTTTTGATTGCCCTGTTTATGCAAGGATGTGGATGCCTGGGGGCGCTTCAGAGAAGACTCACTAGGTTGTCACCTGGAATGAATGAAATGTGTTGTGAGGAAAGGTTAGGAAGATCGGATTTGCCTGCACAGCATTTTACAGGAGGGGGATAAATAATTGAATTCTATGCGAAACTGAAAACTTTGTAGAAGGCTGTGGGAAACCATCGTTGATGTTTTGGTTGAGCAGCTAATTAGGTGTCATTTATTTTTTAAAAAATGCTTTGCCCTTGTAGCACACAGTTATTCTATTTGTGTGTGCGTGTTTTTATTTGTTTCTCCTCGAGGTTTATCTGACTTTTGAATTCCCTGCTTTAGAAGGCTGTGGAGGCCCATCACTGAATATTGTTAAGATGGAGGTCAATATATTTTAACAAGGCAGATTAATCAAAGTTTATGGGTTTGTTTGGGATTTTGGAATTCGAGAAAATCAGATTCTCCATGAACTTAGTGAAATGTGGAGAAGGCTCGATGTTCCAAAAAGCCTTTGTCTGCTCAAATCTTCTGTGTTTGTATGTTCCTAATCGTGACAACATGGAGGAATTTGATCACAACAATATAAACTTAAAAGTTAAGTTCTTGTCAGAGCGGAAGAGTTCAGTGAGCACAAAGGCAATGGATGAATGAGCTTTCGTGAGATTTTGATAATAGGCAGCAGAGTTCGAGATGCACTTTCATCATACAGATTTGTAACTGGGTGTTGCCAGGAAAATAATTACAAAAGATGAGCCTGGATTTCTCAAAAGGACAGGGGAGGCCTTGAGCAGCAGGTGATCTGGAGTAGATGTTCTGATATAATGTTGGGGTCGAGTGAAAACCACTGGTTGAGTGTGATAATATGGAGGCGCTTATCATTCAGTGTCAAGTAGATGGCAGAGGTTCTGCCCTGTCTGTTTCAGCATCACATCAGATATTGGCCAGACACTGTTTCAGGAAAGCATATTGATTAGAAATGAGAAAAATGTCTGCCATCTTCACAATCTTGAGCATCACACATGTTAATGCCATGAATCATGGATTTCAGGCATAGCATCTAGATATAATGATATAATAGGAAGTCTGCCAAAGCAATGATAGGAGAATGAGTTAACAAAATCATCAGTAAGTTAAGAATGGGTTGCCGAATTAATAACTGGACGCCGAGATTCAAAAAATAAATACAAAGCAGGGCACATTAAATAGCTAGAATAACAGCATCAAACATCGTCCATGGAATTACTCACTGAGTAGAGTTTCTTACTGGGGCACAAACAATAGCCATGATAACTAAGAAATATATTAAAACACTAGTCCGAAATGGATCAGTTCGGCTTAGTTATCCACTAATCATTAGCAGAAATAACATTGAAACTGTAAGATAATCCGCTGCCCCTTGTTTGTACATTCCACTCTATTGTTCCCACATTGACTGCATTGTGGGAACCTTCGAACCAATTGACCTCAGATGCAGATTCAGTTTTCCAACATTCAATTCGATTATTCTCAGATTCAAATGCTTTCTGGAACATTTCATTCTGTTGTTCTCAGATTTAAAATTCATTGTTGTACCTTCCTAATCTATTCTCTCAGATTCAGAACTGTGCAGGCAAACTGGGTAAATGTTGGTAGGAAATGGAAATCCAATGGTAAAATGGAGTCTCATTGATTGCCGCAGCAACAGGCCTGATTTCCTTAGTATAGTGGTGAATATCCCCACGTTCCACACGGGAGATCGGGATTCTATTCACCAATGGGTTGAAAAGTCGTGGTTTGAATTGTGTGCTGTGGAATATGTGGTCATGCTTTTAATTAGCAAATCGGTTTTCATCTCCCCTTTGATGATTTACCTAAAGAGCAGTTCCTCATCAATTGGGTCAGAAGGCAGATTTGCAAGTATACATTGTGAGTAAAGCTCCTGGAAAGATCTGGATATCAAAATCCCCTGTGGGTAACGACACTTCAATCCATCATGTTGTCTGCTCCATCTTGGAGACATTGCAATGTTTACACAAAATATCGCATCCCAATGTTTATCCAGGGCACTTCATTCAAAAAAAAACATGCTTTTGAATCGACAATGGTGAAAGTCATATCAGACTTAGGATAACCGATTAGGTAAACGTAATTCACATCCAGACCGCGATTGAGCATCCGGGGTGAACTGACGACAACCCACTCCAGGTAATATCACAGCTCCACGTCGCCCGTAACCGAAGCTGTTGAAGCCGGAAGTAAGGTTGCTATGGCCAGAGTGCCCACTGACATGTACTCAACGTATTTTGCTAAACACCAAACTGGCAAACTCAGAAAAGAAAGAACATTTGAAGTCACGAAAATGTCCATTACGCATTCCACACTTTAACGCCATTCTTGAATTTGGACATTACTTGTGTTGTGTGATCACTTCCCTTCAGCATATATAAATTCAAGCCAAAAGAAATAACAACCTTGCATGCAGTCGTCTCAAAAGACCAAGATAATCTTGCGTGGAAACAAAGTTTCGCCAAGAATCCCCTGGTTCTGTCAGCAACGCATCAAATCTTTGCCGCCTAGTAACTCTTTGCTCTTCAACTAACCTTCTGACAGCCAAATGAGTCTGGATTTTGAACGACACACAATAAACTCTTCAGAACACACTGTGCTTAAAAGTGAGATAAGCTATTCGATTTCAGCTTTGCATGCAGCCCGAGTTATGCATAGCTTGTTCCTCACACCTAACAGGTTCTCTCCCAAGTGAGATGCGCAGGTGACAAAAATGTCCACTGGGCGAGAAAACCAGTCATTTTAATAGAGACCAAAATTATTTGAAAAAGTCAGCAAGCCTGAAAAAATCTGTGGAAAGTAAGACACTGTTTACTTTACGAGTCTGTGTAGCACTCCCGAAAAATGGTAATTTCTAAATTTGTTTGGACGTTTTTGTACATGTTGCTCTACGCAGGCTATCCTCACCACATTACTCCACTCCTCTTTAGGCGGTTAACATTCAGTATGAAATGAAAACAGCTTTGTGGATATCCTATCCAGTCGTCTCGTGAACGAATGAATCAAAATACGCTCTCCCCATGTGGCCTCTGCTCCTCTGACCACAACTCCTTCCACCAGTCCTCACTTCTGCATCGACAGCATTCCAGAAATTGGTGATTTTTAACCCTTCGATCGAACACCTTTTTTTATTTCTGTGCTGAAAGCTGATCATGAGATTTCAAGCTTTTTGTTATCCACTTTGCATGTCGCCCCTTGCGTTCATGGATCCTTTCGCTGCACTAATGCTTTATCTCTGAAGATGGACCAAGGAGGACTTAAAATAGAGAGAGCCAGAGCCCATGATTTGGAAACGTTGCTTCTGTCAATATTGTTTATGTTGCTGAATGTAAAAGAAGAAATTAGTGTCTTCCTACACCGTTTACATGTCATGTTTTGCATCTGACACATTGACGTGGTTTTTGCAGATAATGGAAACAGAGCAGGGAGTGTCACTGCAGCAGAAAGGCGTCTGAAGCATATGGCCAACTTGAATTCCTTGTGAATTCTGTGCGAGACTTTGTGAGTGGAAAATGAGTGAAATAGCTGAGGAAAAAGCAGCTTTGCTTCAGCACAACGGACAAAACTGATGCCATGCAACGATTTTTAAGAAAGAAGATTTATCCCGTATAAACTGATGGAAGGTAGGTTTCTGCATTGAGCAGGCAAAGTGTGTAACTATTGCTTCAAAATGAAAATCTCACCGCAAACTGGAACCTCACTGGCTCCCTTGGAAAGCGGAAGCAGGCTCCTCCTAGTTTGTATAGTGGTGAGTATGCCCGCCTGTCACGCGTGAGACTGGGGGTAAATTCCCGACGGGGAGACAAGTCCATGGTCAGATATTGCGAGGTCGAAAGCACGCTCAAGCTTTTGATTCGCAAACTGGTTTTAATTTCCACAATGTGATTGACAGAATGGGTATCTACAGGAGAGAAGGCAGATTTGTTCAAATATAAAATGAGCAAATTTTCTGGACAGGTGAGTTTATCAAAATCACTTGTGATCAACGGCGCTTTCCGCCATCATTCTGTATCCTTACATCTTGTAGGCGTCGAAACGTTTACCCAAAATAATACATTTCCATGTGTGTCCACTGCTTATGCTGCCTGGGTTCATGGTGCTGGTGCAGCACATCAATGCCAATGGAGTATCGAGTGCACCCTTTATATTCGGAGGTTAGTACATCTCTCATGAAGCATTAAGAGGGACAGGCGGAGGCAATTCAGCCAATGGAAGCTGCGCTGCTTTTCAATTGGAATGTAGCTGATATGTGTCGGAACTCCATCAATGCACATTGGCTCAATGATACTTAAACATTTTCCAAAATTAAAGCTACCAAATGCAGTTTTTTAAAATATTCATTTGTTTTCTAAAATAACCTCAAACCACCATGTAGTTAATCCTGGTCTCCTCGTACTACCTCTCCCTGTAGTCACTTACTGATATATTGCATCATTCATCTCCAATGTTTCCAAATCCGGAGATCTGCTCATCCCCTTCTTATCTCTGAAATCACCTCCTGCCCAATAATTAATTCAGGTACTAATGGTTCTCGAATTCATGCCTCATTTGCTTTCCTTGGCGGCAATGCATTCAGCTGCTGGAGCCTCGAGCTCTGGTATTCCCTCTGTTAGCCTCTCCACCTCTCTCTTCCCGTTTTAGATAATCCCTAAAATAAAATGTTCTCATGTGAACTTGAGTTCGACTATTCTTAATATGGTTCGGGGTGGCTTTTGGTAATTTATCCCACTCTCAGGCTTCTGTGTGGCGCCTTGGGACATTTCTTCACTCACCTGGAGCGACAAAGGTTTCACCCTGCTAATTGGGCAGTGCAGACGCTTCTGTTCATCTCAGTTTGACACGATTGGAGCACTCTGAATATGGCTGGTCACATATCCCTCACTTCTAGCACAGTCTGAGGACCGTGTGCAGTGCTGGTGTCTGTATCCCTCTGCTAGAGCACCCTTGGAGAACTGTCCGCAGTTCTGGTCTACATAACAATCGGTTAGACCATATTTGGAGCGCTGTGCACAGTTCTGCTCTCCATATCCCTCGGTTACTCCACACTTGGAGCGTTGTGCACAGATCCGGTCTCCATATCCATTGGTTAGCCGAAGCATGGAGCACTGCGCACAGTTCTGGTCTCATATGCGTTGGTTAGACCACACTTGGAGTATTGTGAACAGTCCTGGTCACCATACCACTCGGTTAAACCACACCTGGAGCACAGTACGCAGTTCCAGTGCCAATATCTCTCAGTTAGACCACATAAGGAGCACTGTGCACGCTTGTGGCCTCCATTAGCCTCGGTTGTACTGCACGCAGAGCACTGGAAGCAGCGCTGGTCTCAATATCTCATGTTTAGACAGTACCTGGAGCACTGAACACAGCACTGATATTCCTATCGAGATGTTAGATCACACTAGGTACAGTGTGCACAGCTCTTGGCTCTAGGTGCCGCTATGCTATCATCAATGTCCATAGATGAGCTCTCAGTATGCATCAGGAATCAAAAGTGCGACACACAATTCCATGGATCAATAAATTCCTTCGCAGGTATGGTATTGTGGTTTTGGGACAGTGGAATGGCCTGTAATATGGGAGGATCCAATGAAGAGGACACTTTGATGCCTTGGGAATGCCAATTCATTCTTAAGTGCTGTGGGGCTGCATGAGGTAGAGGAAGTTGAATAAGTCGCATTGTGAGGCCAACCTGAGAATTTGGCTGAGAATGACTCTAATACATGTAATTCAGGCTATGATACTTGTTTAGATCCAAAGAATCCTGGCTCTCTGAATCATGTGAAGAAAACTGTCTGTTTCGATCACTGCCTCTTCCCCGTGTCTCATTTCTCACTCGGATCGGCGTGTCACCATATCGACAGGGAGGGAGGAGAGGTAAGGAAATGGCAGGCTCGAACTGACATCTTCAAATGCCAATGCAAACATGCTTGTAGAAAATGGCAGGGTGTCATTAGCATCTTATAGCTCCTGAATAGTCATGCTATCAGAATCAGAACTTCACTCAATGCCAAAGGTTCGCCAACCATATTCTTGGGTTTGTCATGGCCCAATGACAGGAGCGAGGGACCATGCTTCTTGTACAGAGGCATATAAGAAGTCTGAGCTTGCGCTTCCAATGCTTGCTCTGCATTGACTCCAGGCTCTGTCATGTCACAAGGCTTGAGGGCAGACAGGGGAATGGGGACCTCCTGCTGACTCCCAGCTGCCTCTCTCCCGAAACTGATCAATCTCTAATCCTCCATTTTAAACACCACATCGAAAAGCAATGAGCGTATCAAAGGTACAGAATGTTCTTTGCTGTGGGACCTGCATGTTCATCACCCAGAGTGGCTCAGGGTCACCGTTACAGACCCATGTGGCCAAGCCCTGTAAGGTAGAATAGGCCTGAAGCAGGTAAACCATCAAGAGGGAAATTTCTTCTTGGCCTCAGCATCACCAATCCACCTGCTGCAGAAGCATCTCTCGCTGGCGGTGTTGCTATGAATGACCACTGCAAAGCCCTACTGACAACAGCCCTCTTTTTTCAAACTGAGGACGCACTCCATTGTGTTTTGTGACAAGCATTCCTTTCAACGGGGTAGTTTAAAAATAGTTCAAACAGCACAATTCTCAACATCCATGAGGTGCCGTGGACCATCAGCAGCAGCAGAATTAAATTCAGACACAATCTGCAAGACTATGGCCCGATGTAGTCCTCAACCTTCCACAACCATTACTGTTAAACCAAGAGAAAAGGCATGGTTCTCGGACAATGGAATGAGAGCTTCTAATTCTACTACAAAAATCTAGCCTTACATTATGCCAGTTCCTTGCAATTCTATACCGCAGTCTACCCTTCTAGCCATTTGGCATTCAGTTTTGGCATCTGTTGTGTGACAACTCTACACTCCCCAGAGCCCAAGAGCAAAATGTTTCCCAATTACAAACTCAGTGTAAGAGTGCAGGAGACGATGGAATGACGAGCAGCAGGCAAAACTGAGGATCAAACCCTATGGGCCGTCACCCCATTGACGCATTGCTCTATTTGCTCAGGCTAAATTTACTCATGGCGCTTCATATCAGCTGAGAAATATAAGATCTCAATTCCTACACACTTTTGGAATTTTTTTATGTTGACCTATAGTTGGCAACTCTACAAATGGTAAGGTGCTGTAACTTAACTTTAAAGAGAAAAGGCAGCACATAATGGAAATGAAGTTGTAGTTGGGAAACATTTTGTTCCAGGGATACGGAGAGTCTAGCGTTATCAGTCACCGGAAGCCAACCTGGATGCAGATTGGCTGGAATTGTGGACTGAGGGCTTGAATCGTAAGGGATGGGCAGAAGTTAAGGCTAGATTGTTGTAGGAACGTCAGAGTCTCTCGCCACATTGGTCGAGAATTGTCAAACTAGGTACTATCTAAGGGTGCTATACTGTAGGGATGCACTCAAATTATTGCTTGAGAATCACAAAAAAGTTGCTAAGCGAAGGCAACAAATTCTTGCCTTTCTAGTGAAGATTACATATAGCCTGACAGAATTTTTCAAAATCATCCATATAAAAGAGCTCGAATAAGCAACATAACGGAAGTGGAGAAAAAAACGGGACATTAGATTGGCAAATCCCCAGGGTCAGATTGTTTCCATGCCAGCAATTGAAGGTAAAAGCTGAGAAATTGCGGATATCCGGTCTCTACTATCTCGCAGTTCCATTCATCTCAGAATGGAAGGGTCATGAGGACTCAAAATGTCAACTCTTTTCTTCTCCGCCGATGCTGCCAGAACTGCTGAGTTTTTCCAGGTAATTCTGTTTTTGTTCTTGTACTAACTTTTACTTGTTTCTTTAGATACGTGGACGGGACTATTGAAGAGTCGCTGGAGACAGCTGATGTGCTTTTAACAAAAGAACAAAACATTTATTAAGGAAGAAACGTTGAACTATAATACAATATTTCTTTACCCAGGACTACACCTTTAAAAATATATGCAGGTTTGTCAGAATAGCACATGTTACAAAAGCTATCTTACACTCTAATACTCACAGTAAGCACAAAGTCCAATAGGCACCCTGTAGTCAGATACACAACACTCTGAAATCACGTTATAGCTGTCACCTCAACCCGATGCAATGATTCTTTCCCCATACCCTTATCACCCTGTGAGCCAACTGGACTCATTGATCCCCCTCCGTTTTGACCTGCTGGACATGCTCTGAATCTATCCCGTTTATCACGGAGGGAGTTCCAAACAACATAAAGGCGTGTGTCCTGTTGATTTATCTTCACAGGTGCTGAGCGGCGGTCACCCCTCCCCATGCCGCTTAGAGCAGAGGCAACGGTGGTGGGTAGATTGGTGAGGCCTGGTGACGTGAAATTCCCCCCTCTTGTTGTTTCTCTCACCTTCTGTCGCAGGCCAAGTCTGACAGGTATGTCCTTCAGGCGTCGAACACTACGGTCAGGCGTGAAGTTACCGAACCACTCTTGGTGATGCACATTAAAGTCTCCACCCGCTCCCCCTTCATATAGATGACATCCTGTGTCCCCTTGTCTTCAGATGTATCCGAATTGATGATTGACATGGAGGAGAACAGGTTGATCAGCCAAGCGAGGGAGGGTAGGAATCAGAATGAGGTGTCCTTGTCTCTGTTCAGTCCTCATGACACGAGGGGTTGGGTTGGCGGTCAGAAATCAACAGGAAACTTCCTTTCCTGAGTTTTTTTTTTCTGTTGGGTCAGGACTCCATAGATGCCGTTGGCAAGGTTGTGGGCTCAATTATTACTTTGTAAACTTAAAACGGGAGGCCAGAATTTATTGTCCAAGCCTATTTGCCCTTGTTCAGAGCCCATTTTGAAGAGTCAGACACATTGCTGTGCACCTGGGTTCAATTGCAGACGAGACCGGCAGATTTCCTTCCCTAAAGAGCATTAGTGGACCAAATGGGATTTTATGATAATTGGTACTAGTTCCATTTGTTATTTTTAGAATTGTTACCTCCAGAAATTAATTGAATTGAAGTTCCAACATATGCCATGGCGGGATTTGAAACCGGGTTCTCAGAGTTTTACCCTGGGTCTCTGACTTACCAGCCCAGTGTCAATACCACTATGCCACTGCCACCACCCAAGGTCTACCAGCGGTCCTCAGATTGTAAGGTTCTCTCTGGCAGATCGTACACAGGGATGGCAACGGGTGAACTTAGGGAGTTAACCATAAGGAAAGACATTGTGTTGGTGAATGTTTTGGATCTAAAGAAAGACACTATAAAATCACCTCCCCTCACTCCCTGTCGGTAGGTCGATACACCGATCTGAGTGAGAAATGATACACGGATAAGAAGCGGTGATCAACACAGCCAGTTTTATGCACATGATTCAGAAAGCATTGGATCATTGGCCATTGGACATACAGAAGGTGGCAGAGCCTGAATGACAGAAATTCTAATTTGCTTCAGTCGGAGCCTCAGGCAGGTCTCGCAGTGGGACATCCTGCCTCCAGGTTACTCAAAGAGGTTCGCAATTCCTGAACATTAAGGGGAGGTTGCATTTCCGGTTGGCCCTGTACGCATCACAATCTTCACGTGGGAGTCTTCAACAGAACATTCCACCCCCATCGCACAGCACGATAGGGAATGGGAAACAGAAAGAGCTCATTAGTGCTGCTGGTCAGAACCACTGGGCACCCAGATGCACCTGAACCAGTTGTGGGCTAAAGTGCGCACATGGAGACCCGATATGTGAACAGTGATCCATATGTGGTCTAACCGACGCATATGGAGACCAGAGCTTTGCACAGTTCTCCAACTGTGGTCTAACCGACGGATATGGAGACCGAACTGTGCACAGTGCTCCGATTATGGTCCAACCGAGAGGTGTCGAGACCAAAACTCTGCACAGTGCTCAAAGTGTGGTCTATTCCTGGAGTATGGAAACCAGAACTATGTACATTGTCCGACTGTCGTCTAACTGAATGATCTGGCGATCAAAAATATGCTCAGTGCTTTGAGTGTGTTCTAACTGAGAGGTATGAAGACCAGAAAAGTGCAGAGTGCTCCATGTGTGGTCCAAACGAGGGATACAGAGGGCAGAACTGTGAACAGCGCTCTAAGTGTGATCTAACCGAAGGATATTGAGATCAGAACTGTGCACAGTGTTCCGAATGAGGTCTCACTGAGGTAAAGGGAGACCAGAACTGTGCACAGTGCTTAAAGTGCTCTCTAACCGAAAGGATTGGAGACGAGAATTTTGCACAATGCTTTATCTGTGGTCTATCCGAGCGATATGGAGCCCTGAACAGTGCACAATCAGAATGATGCAGCTTATGCAACAACTTCATGAAATTTCACGTGGTGCCTCAAGACAGCATGTTAGAAAAATGATTTGACGCAGAGTCAAATCAACAGGGATTAGTGGAAGGTGACCCAACGCTAATTCGAAGATGGTGGATTGAAGGGCTATCACCAGGGAGGAGAGAGGTTTGGATAGTTTTACAAAGGGAACTTCCGGTCTTGGACCCAATCAGTTGAAGGCACCGTGACCAATGGCAGGCCAATTAATATTTCGGAATGGATTGGAGGGCAGCATTTGTGTGGCACAGGTATCTGGACGGCTGTTTGGGTTAAAGGAGATGTCAGAGAGAGAGTGGGACGAGACAATGGAGACATTGGGAAACATTCTGTATGATTAATTCAAGATATCACCAAGGGAATGCTCCTCGGTGGTTGATAGTTGAGGTTGGGTCATTAAAAATATAGTGCGCAGTTTTTGAATAAAGGCTCACACTGAGACTGACAGCTTTCTGTTTGGACATGATTTTAATGGTCATGGAACGAAGAATGTCCAATGGTGTTAAGACAATTGTCAGCCGTGATCCAATTGAATGAGTGTACAGGTCTTAGGGGCTAAATGGCCAGCTCCTGTTCCAGAGAATGTTTCTAGAGTTTGACAACTCTGAGATAACCTCTCTGGGTAACCTGCTGATAAGCTGTGACTCCACCAGCTCCAGCAGTCAAAGCACCGAGACCAGTGCTTTCCACATCATCCCCTGAGCTCGCCAGAGTCACAGTGAGATGATTGGTATACAGAGGCTCTTTATATGAACAGACACAGAATTCTGTCGTTAATAATTGCAGACACACGGTGAGGGTTGGCTCAACAATGTGCACGTCAAAGGAACACATCACTAACTGAGACCGACAGTTACTGGAATCCACGTCTAAACATGGCACCCAAACCGGATTTTATTAATCAGCAGAGACACTGATAAGCGTAATGATTGACCAGGTGAAGGATTAAAGGAATTCTTCATTGTGAAAAATTTTGAATCATTCAGCAGTGATGAAGGCCATTTGCCCCATCGTGTCTCTGCTGTTTATTGAGAGGTTTACCTAATCATGCCTCCCCCATAGCTTCTCTTCCCCCATCGCCCTGTCATTACCTTCCCTGTCAATTATTCATATAATTTCCCTTTTGAAAGGTGCGATTGAATCTGCTTCTTTTCAGGGAGCACAATCCAGATCACAACATCTCGCTGCATCATAAAGATATTCTCTTCATCTTTCCACCACTTTCTTTGTGAATTGTAATCAATATATTTCTACTGATTTCCCAATCCCCCACCCTCGAATGTACCCCACTGCCACTACTGGAAGAAGAGTTGGGGAATTACACCTGATGCCATGGGACCAATATTTATCCAGCGATTAGTATCAATGTTACAGATTCTCTAGCCATTATGTCACTGGTGTTTGAAGAGCTTGCTGCGGGCGTATTGAGTTCCATTTGTCCCACCTGACAGAAGAGATGACAGTTCAACACTAATTCGCCGCCGTGTTCTGACCTCTGGTGAATTATGCTGTTAAGCTGCTTCTCCAGAATTCCTGGCCTGTCTTTGAACTAATGCATCGAGGCGTCATGGAATTCGAACTCAAAGTTGGAGGCATCCAGAGAGAGTACCTGCCGATCTCTGAGGGCCTGTCGCACCAGGGGGTACAGGCCGTTTCCAGGGATGGTGATGGCCCTGGCCATTGGGACAATGGATGTGAGTTCTGATTCTGCGAGTGTGTGACTGCATTGGCGGGGGAAGATGCTAATGTGCCCTAGGCATTCCCTGACCTCCCCTCCCCAGCACAGTCAATAGGTTGACACAGCGGCACTGAAGTGCCCCCAAGGGGCGCTGATTTAGGTACTTGCTTCAATAGCAGTGGGGCAGGGTTCATTGGTCTACACATGTGTCAGTGAACCAAACACACTGGACCTTCCTCATCCCACTGCAAATCTCCATTCCAGCCCAGAGCCGTGAACAATCCATGCAACACACTGCCCTCCAGACTCCTGCTCTCGACTACATTGTCTGCTCCCTTGGCTGTACTTCCCCAAAAACCAAGCATTCCTATAACCTCCCAACGATTGAATAGCTCTCGCTGCCACGGGGACATGGTCACTTTCCCGCTGCACACTACAGCCGCCGCTTCCAACCTTACTGGCTGCCAGAGCCTGTAGCGCAATCAGGAAGACTGAGGCTCCTCCATTTCTTCCTCCTGTGTTCCCCATGCCTGCCTCACTCGCAGGCACCCCCTCCTGTCCCTAGCCTCTGATCGAATCAGAAGACCCTGTCCTGAATAATGTGACTGCCCCCTAGTACAAATGCCCAGGCAAATGCCCCACTCCCAGAGGCATCACTGTGTCCGCGGATGGGCCTCCATCTGACACTGACTGTCACCCTCCCTCTTTGTCTTGCAAGATATTTCTCCATTTTTCTCTCTCACGCATTCTCTCTCCCCCAAACCCGTGTTTCTCCCCCTCTTTCCTTATTGCATCCCTTTTCTGAAACTCTTGCTCAGTTCCTTCCTCTCTCATCTCCATATCTTGATTACTATCTCTTGATGATATTTTCATTGATTCATGGGACGTGGGCTTCGCTGGCTGGGTTCAGAATTTACTGCTCATCAGTAATTTCTCCCTTGAGAAGGTGGTGGGGGAGCCACCTTCTTGAACTGCTGAAGTCCAAGTGGTGTCCATACACCCACCGTGCTGTAAGGAATGGAATTAAATCTTCATGCTCCGTTCCGCTGTTTGGCTATTTTTGTCACCTTTGCTCCTCCTTCTCCAGCTCCATCTTCCGCTCATGCTAACTCTGTGTCTCTCTCTCCATCTCCCTTTCTCTCTTTTACTCCGCCTTCCACATCTGCATTGATGGTTAAATATTTCCAATTTTAGTCCCCTGCTGGTTGGTTAATAATTTACTCCTGAATCGGAACTACCCTTTCCACAGTCGCCATCCTGTCTGACTCCGGATAGGAATGAGCTGTCCTTGGATATGATCCAGAAGATCACTGCCTTCGTCTGGGGACAATATGCAATCCCTCAATGAATGAGTGTCCACATATCATCAGATTAATTGATCTAATGCTGTGAAATAGTGCGAAGAGATTTTTTATCAGTAGTGTATATGTCTATATATATTTATAGTGTGCCAAATGGAGGCTACAGCCCCATCATTTGACCCAATGCCATGAGGTTCCACTAGATGCGCATTGAATTTCGAGTCCTCGCAGGCCCACCCCCTTCTGACTATATCCCACTGGGCTGCCACATCTGGTGAGCCGGCCCTGCCGCTGGTGATGATTATTCCCAGGGACAGTGATGGGGAAGTCTGAGCCATTGGCTTTAGGGTATCATTCGGTGAGTTTGGCTATGTCAGGCCATTGATCGGGCAGTCTCTGGGGCAACGCTCCAACTGTTGTCATTCCCTTGAACACTCAAGTGCTGATCAGACACAATGTTCACGTGGCAGTATTTGTGCCCTCCTCGAACCCACTTCCACTGAATGGGGGCAGTGGACACGCTGCACAAATTGGCACCAAGTTAAATGGCAGCCCTGCTCAGAGGCCCAAACTCACGGACTGGGCACTGGAGGTTCTGAAGGATGCGCTGCAGAGGTGGTGCAATGCACTGAAGAGGTGCATCTGACTGACCCAAGCTCACCTTCCTGCCCCTCTCCTCCTCCAGCAGCTGACATTGTCCTCCCTGGTCTAACACTCTCCTCCCATTCCCCGTAAGACCAGGTGGATCTCTAGCACAATGACAGTCAACAGGAATTATCATCGTCCCGGTGAATCCAGCAAGTTGTCCAACATATTCGAGCAGCCTGACACTGATCTTGTTCAGTTGATGCCTGCTGGTGTACTGGATTGTGACACTGTGCCTGAAGCGGTGTCCCACACTCAACCTGCTCAAAGCTGGGTGCACTGCACAACATCCGGCTGGGCTACACTGGTGGATAGTCAGCTAGTGAATTATTCTTCATGTGTTACCATTTGCAACAGCCTACAACTCATGAATGCACCCGCACACGAACTGGTGCACACCAGTCCATGTCCTGTGTCCATAAACCTGCCAATTGCCTCATTCCCCTCAAAACATTTGACGTTCAAACATCTCTCCATCTCATCTTTAAAGTTAATATCTTCTTTTCACTAATTGCCATTTGTAGAAGAGAGATCCAACACGCTGTTACCCTTTGTGTGACGATATGTCCCTTTCCGAGAATAACAAAGCAGCGGGAATATCTTTTACATATCCAACTTCGCTCGAATCTAATCGAATATTTAAGATTCTTGATCAAGGGCACAGTGATTCTGGCTTCCGTACAACAATCTCACCTTAGCTTGTACCCTATATTTTTATTCTGCTCCAAGTGCAGAGTGCTCCAGACTGTCCTGCCACAAATTCCCCATCACATTACAAATCGATTTTTCAGGCTATTCTTCTAGTCAGTCAGCATGCACGTTCCTGCTTAATTCTGATGCTGGAGCCATTGGAGCCCAAATGTGACCAAATGAAATCTCAGTTCACACCTTATCTTTTTACTCTCCTTAAAGCTACATAAAAGCAGTTGACTTTTAAAGAGAAGCCAAGTCAAAGGCATCTTAACAATATTCCAATAATACCTACATATCAATGAATTTCATCAATAGCACCAAGTACAGTAGAATTGCTATTGTATGTAACAATAATTACACCCATGTATCAATGAGCTGATTCCCAACAAGGTTAGAACATCATTTTCTTTTCGATATGCCTTACCCTGCACTTGACACTCTCTCCAGCATTCTTCAGTGAGTCAGGCTTGATCCTTTGCTTTGAACGTTATGGTGGTGTCAGGAATATGTTAGGCAATGACGTTGCAGGTTGTATTTGAATTTAATTTCGCTGCTGCTGATGGCTCTTGACGCCTTGTGGATGTTGAGATTTGAGCTGTGTGATCTGGTCTGAATCTATCCCGTTGAATCCAATGATTTCCTGAGAATACATTGGAGAGTGTCCTCAGTGTGAAGACCGTCATCACAAGGCCTGTGTGGTGTGTCATTCCTATCAGCACTGTCAGGGACAGATGCAACTGTAGCAAGTAGATTGCTGAGGATGATGTCGTGTAGAAATATCCCTCTTGTTGTTTCACCTGCCTCAGGCTTATTCTGCCATTTAGCGCTCGGACACCTAGGTCTGTAACGGTGACCCTGAGCCACTCTTGGTAATGGACATGCAGCTGCCACAGCAGAGAACTTTATGTGCAGTTAATATGCTCATTGATTTTGCCATGTTGTGTTTAACATGGAGGAGTATATGTTGAACAGATTCGGGAAAATGGTCTGCGAGAGTCAGCAGGATATTCCGTTTCTACTGTTTGCGCACCTGTCTTGAGACATCAGAGGGACTGGAGTCTGTGTTGAGCACTCCTGTCACAAGCCTAGAGTTATGCATTTCTCTGTGTCAACACGTCGGGGAGAACTTTTCATTCAGTGGGTCATAACTTACCCAGGGATGTGGGCGATGAATCTGTGACATTGCCTGTTAAGTTATGATTATTCCAGTGTGATTATGTTGTAGCAGCCGGGTGTCGAATGTGGCTCTGCCATTACCTGACATCCCTTCACTCCATGCTGATATGGTGACGCACCGATCCGAGTGCCAATTGAGACATGGAGAAGAGGCAGTGATCGATGCAGCCAGTTTTATTCACATGATGCAGAAAGCAGTGGGCCGGGATCATTGGATCCTCAGAATGTATCAGAGCAGGATTTATGGAATTACAGTTAGCTCTAGTCGGAGCCATGGACATCTCGCACATAGGGACATGTTATGTTTAGGCAACTATTTTCTTATGCAGCAAGTGAGCCAAAATATGAAGTATACCAAGAACCGCCTCTCATATCTGTAACATCGGACAAATCTGCAGCTGCCTCCCAAATCATCACACTCTCTCCGTTGTCCTTGGAAACAGAAAGGAATAATTCAGTGCTACAAAATTTCAAAGCTCTGCCGCATCTGGTTGCCATGCAACCAAATTCTCTGGAGACCAGAATTGTGCACAGTTCTCCAGCTGTGGTCTTACCGATGGATATGGAGACCAGAACTGTGCGTGCTGCTCCAATGTGGTCCAACCGAGTAACCTGGAGGCTGGAACTGTGCACAGTTCTCTAAGTGTGGTTGATCCGAGATATATGGAGGCCAGAGCTGTGCACAGTGCTCCAGGCGTGGTATAACCGATTGATATAGTGGATGGAATTGTGCACAGTGCTACATGTGCCGTCTAACAGAGGGGTATGGAGACCAGAGCTGTGCACATGGCTCCAGTTGTAGTCGAATCGAGGGGCATGGAGGTTTGAACTGTGCACAGTGGTCCAGGTGTGTTCAAACCGATGGTTGTGGAGATGGGACTTTGCACAAGGGAAATGCTGCACCTTCTGCATGAAGTGGGAGGGGCAATGGAGGGTTTTTGAAACACGGGCCAACAGGCTGATAGCTAACCTCCCGCCCTGCAGGGCATTACTGTCCCAGAGGAGTGAATGGTGATGAAGATGTCTCCCCACATCCGCCGAGGGGAGACACACTGTAGCAGAGCCATAAAACCCTGACCAAAGTTTATAGGTAATGCAGCATCTCACTGAGGGTCATCACGTAGATGGGAGGAACAAGGCAACTAGGATAGTTGCTTGGGATATTATCGACAATTATGTGTAATTTTCTTTTAAAGACGATTTATGGAAGGGTGGAAAATGGATATGGACAGCTTTCTCTTTAGGAAACGTTTTAAAGTTTGTGGAACAAAGAGGGGCAGATGAAGTTAAGACACCAATTTGAAACCTATTTCATTGTATCAATTGACTTTACAAAAATGAATTGCAACCCGCAGATGTGATTGTGAGGGTCGTACAGAAATTGCCCATATATTGTACTTTTAAATCTCGGGAATTATATGGCCGGGTGACAGGTATTGACAATGCCTTGACATGAAGCGATTAATGTCCATAATGTTATAGGAAATTGTTTAAATACTGGGATTGTAGTAGTGTCTATGTTTATGTTTGTGTCTGTGTATCTTAACTGGATGAAAGCCAGCCAGGCTGGTTGATTGATGTGTAGTAGTTTTCGAATTTAGTTAGCTAAAGAGAAGCAGTAAAAGGTAAAAGGGAATGCATATTTGTTGAACAAACCATTCAAAAGATTGTGTAAAATATTACTCCTAGCTACACGACACCAAGCAATGTCTTTATATTGCTAATAAAATTGGTGGAATGAAAGGATTACTGTTAGCAGAGGTAAAATTTAAAAAAAAACTAGTAAAGCAAATGAAAATTTGCTTTCAAAGGGAAAGCTAGATTTAAGCAGAAACTAGTTTGTACATACGCGTCATTGACAGCTATGATCAAACCATGCTGTTAGCCTGGAGCTGTTTCTGCAGAAGAAACAAACTGTTGTTTATTTAATAAATGTTTACTTTAGTTTTACATTAAAAACCTCGTGAAGATTGATGGTTTTGTTTCTGAATTCAGAGTTGCATCTCAAGCATACCAGTATAGGCTATTACAGTTGTTCAATGTTCCCTTTTGATTTTAGGCAAATAAGCCTTAATCAACTGTTGTGCCGTAACAGCCTATTGTAGTAGAACAACCTGTTGAGACAGAATCAGCAGCGAATGTACAGAAAGAGAATCCTAGTGTTTCCAGACATTGTGGTGACTAAACCACAGTTGTACACATTTACACAGGCAGTGGAATAATCTAACAGACAGGCAGACAATGCTGAAATTCATTTGGTTGGATAAATCCTTGAAAATATTGCTCAGGATGAGTGTGTTGAAGAGGATGAGACTGAAGTATACAGTTCATTAGTGGAGCTAAATATGCAATGCCCACTCGTAACGCAAGTAAATGTCACCGGTTACTCTGAAGTAGAAGCAGAATGCATTACAGAGTGTATTTACATTCAGAACAATGTGTTAAGGAAGAAATAGAGGCAGCGTCTTGTTCATGTAGATGGAAAGTGGACAGTAGTGCACGAAGTAGTGATACCATCTGCGAAATGGAATTAAATTTTGAGAGCACCTCATGAAATTCCAATCGCTGTAACTGTGGGAAGTAGGAACACCCAAGCTAATTACAGCGGAGCAAATAGTCTATTGGACTTGACTACATGAAGATGTACACAAATTCCGACAAACATGTCGCACATGTCAGTTGAAAGGAAAAGCTATAGCATTTGTTAAACCTCCACATTTAATTCAAATGCCAGCGTTTGGGGAATCATTTAAACAGTGTCCTGATTGATTGTGTAGGACACCTCCCTCAGACTAAAAGTGGGAATCAGTACTTACTGACAGTTATATATGTGTCCACGAGATTTCCAGAAGCCTGTCTTTAAGGAAAAATGCAGCAAAGCGGAGTAAATCATTTTTCATTACAAGATATGGATTAAGAAAAGAAATACAGTCGGATCAGGGTTCGAATTTCATATCACAGCTGTGTATATAAGTTATGGAGAGCCTAGGAATATAAGAATTTATGAAGTCAGCGGATCTCCCTGAATCACAGTGTGCCTTAGAATGGTGGTAACACTGCATAAAGGCAATAATTATCGCATGTGTTCAAGGCTATCCACATGGTAATTTTCGAGGGATTTTATTCTTTTTTGATTCTTTTATGGACATCCTTAATGTGTCAAAAGGATTCAGTCCTTTTGAGTTAATTTATGGCCATGCAATGAGGGGAAAGTTCAACCTGATTGAGGCGAACTTCGTGGGGCAAAGTTCATATACTACTTTCTTGGACATGTGGCGAAATTCAGAGAAAGATTGAGGAAGGCATCTGAGCTAAGCAGGAAAATGTTAGCTATACCTCAGCAAGAGACAAAGGCAAATACAGCTGAAAGGAGAAAGGGTCGTAGTTTTTTAGGTGTGGGTAAAGTGTTAGTTTTGTTCCCAGTGTCAGGTGAACATTTGAAGGCAATGTTTAGCGGTCCTTACCAGGTTGAAAAGGGGCTGAGTGTAGTAAACTATGTAGTAAAGTACCCCAGGTAGAAGGAAGAGCCGGCCGATGTATCATTAAAATTGGCTTAAATATATTTTTAACAGACAGAATAAAGAGGAAGAGGTACAGGTAGTTGAAAGTAAGGGAACAGAGGTAAAGGCTAAGGATTCTGAAACTGACCTACCTCTGATTTAAACGCATACTGAGGAACATAAATTTGTGCTTAGGTTACTTTCCAGAAAAGCGTCAAAGTGATTGAAAAAAACTATTGCAGTCATACAAAGGAATTGGGGAATGCATATTCGGCTGTACATGATACTGAGGTAGGGAACTGAGCTTCAAAATGGCAACACGATTAGAGATGAAATCCAGTAAAATTACCAATAGAACAGGAGGAAATTCAATTTCTGCTTCAACACTAGTCACACTAATTGGAGTTCAGCCATTGTAATGGTGCGGAAAACAAATTGGTTACAAGCACTCTGTATTAATTACTGAAAAAAAATGAACGCAATAAAAAAGGCAGATTCATATCACAGGCGATGATCAGACGAGCATAGCAAGAAATCCAGACAGTCAACACGTACCACAAAAATTGACTTGCTGCGAGGATACCCTTATTTGAAAGGGCATTAGTTTTTCGGATGCTGGATGGTCTACATCAATGCCATTATGGAATGCACTTTGGCATGAAAAATAAATGCACCAGCAGTGATTCCTGGAAGGATAATGGAAGATGATGCAGTTGTTGAAATTATTGAATTTGAAATTTAAAAAAAAAACTAACAGAGCTATGGAGAATGAGTAGATATAGAGTCGGCAGAATTCGGTAGCTCTGGCAAAGCACCAAGGGAGGCTCAATGGCCAAAATGGCCTTATTTTGTGCGAAATGATTCTTACTTCTAACACAGAGATGTTTTTTATTAAACATTCTCCATTTCAATCATTAAGCAGACCCATCTCCATCTTAATTACCACAAATCCGGCTTGGGATAGTTAGTGCGTCATCATCACTCTTAAAGTGCAGTCATCCCCATTGTGTGCGTGTTATTATTAACTAGTGAACAGTCGCTCAATTCCTATAAGGAACATTGGTGCTCCGGTTATCTCCTTGTGACTCTCGGGAGCTCAGGAGCCGATGTCGAAAACTCTGCTCGTGGTACTTGAATTCCTTTTGCTGGGAGAGACTCTCTTCTATCTCGCTGCAAGAGATTGTACAAATGGGAGGTGAGCAAGTCTCTCAACAGTGATTCTTGAGCAATATTGGTTGGAACAGGAGTCCATTCAACCACTCAATCCTGTGATGCCACTGAATTGGGCAGATATTTGCTTTACTCCATCAGCCTAAAAGCGTGAAAATGATTTCCAAATGCAAATTTACCAATTTTAGTGTTGCGCATTTTCACACAATTCGCTTAAATATTTTTTTTAAAATTTACATTAACAGCAGCGACCCTCAGCATTGAAACAAATCTCCTTTTACCCTCCTAATTCTCAACTGCATTCGGCCCCTCGGTGATGTATTCCATGAACACAATACCACGTGGACTAATCCTTCCCTTTTCCATCTTTTCTGATTGTTGTCTCCATCTCCATCCCTGTCATGTCCTGCAGCCTCACAACGCTGAGGAGATATCTGCGCCCCACTGGCACTGTCAGATTGTGCATCCAATATTGGAGGCTGTGTCTTCAGAGGCCCCTGAATTCCCTCCCTCTGTTCATGAGGCTTGGTATAAGTTGCTTTTCATCATGTTCGTGTTAAGTTCATTAATTGTTTTTATATTAAATTGAAGGTGCAACAGAAGTTGCTTTCATTCTGGCTGTGCAGAGCCCAAACCACCATATTCATTTGTGAGACGATCTTTTGAGTAAATGCACAGGTAAAGTGGCTCTGATAGACCACACTTGGGGAACAGTTAAAGGCATCCGGAATGCAACGTTTCTGCAATGCTTTGTATGTTTACCAGGGGCGCTTTGGTTACAATGGATATTTGGAGCACTTTGTCAATCTGTTTAATATTTGCTTGCAACACGGATCTTACTTGTTTCGGCAGTTGCCATCCTGTCTGACTGTATTGAACAAGGTGCTAGGATCTGTAATTAATGAATCATCCCAGTATAGAATCCAGCCGCTCACTGCCCGTATGTGTGGACAATTTACAAACCGCCCACTCCTTAGTCTCCTAACTTCACTCGTTACAATCTATAAACACACCGGGCTGTTGTTGTGCTAACTTTGATCAACGGATGACAGGAGGCTCAGATACAGGTCACGATTGTTTATTCAAGCAATTTCAAAGAGAGAACCATCTCAAGGCATCATGAGATAGCACACGGACAAACTGCAAGCATGTTTTATATATCACTGATCCCATAAAATAATACTGAAATCCCCTTCTTGGTGGAATTTATATTATCTCCTAGATGCTCTTTCACGCCGGCAGAGATGTCAGCCCCTATCCTGGCTGGGACCAACTGTCCTTCCCTAATCGCTTGAAAAGAGCACTTAATCTATGTTGTTGTCATCCTCTGTCTCCAATCAGGCTCTCAAGGCCTTTCTGTTGTTTGCAGGCTCTAAGGTTGTGCAAGGTTCAACCGGTAACTTTGTCTGTTAATGTGCTTGATAGGTCTGGCTGCATGGAGATTTGAAGTCATTCATTCAGTTTCAATACATTCTTGTTGAATTTTCCCTAACAAACCCCCCTTTTGGATCTTCGCCTAGCCCAGATTATCCACATTCAGTTGTACTGTCCGTCTTTTTATGTACCGCCACCCATTGATACTGGCCTGTTACCTCGCTTTGAACCTAAAACAGCACTGGTCAGATCAGCTGTAGAATCTGGCCCATCACTTGAGGTGCTAATTTTCCTTTGGTCTTTTATGATTTTAGTAACCCTTTGTTCATCTCTAAAATCTTCCCAATCTTCCAGCTTGACACAGACCCTTGCAATTTGGTATGCCTTAGTTTTGGAATTTCTGTCACCTTAAACTTCCTCGCTTATCCATGGATGATTGTTTCCCCCTGATACCATCTTTCGTCCTCATTGGAAAGATTCTTCACTTTATTTTTGCGATTGTCACGAGGCATTTTTGATGATTGTATTTAGACACATCTATGTGATTGAAAGTGTTGTCCTGGTTGATCAGGGAGAGGTCCACAAGGGAGATCGTGGAGAGAGTTCTCTGAGGTTGAGGGGCAGGGGTGATGTCCCCGAAGGCGATGGGACGGGGAGTTTACATATTTGATGCAGCGAAGACCTTAGGGTTTTATGCCAGGTCGAGGGAAAATGTACCCTTGGCTCTAGGTCTGGTGAGTCAGTTTTGATTTATTTATCCCATTTTGTTTCTCTTCCCGGTAAATTAGTGATGTTTTTGTTCCTGTCGCGAGGAAAGTGTTCTCCTTCAAATGTTATTATTTGCTAGCCGAAGCGAATGGCTTTGTTTGAGTTCCTGGAAGTCATATCCGATCCGATGTTATGGGGGATTTGTTAGGCGAAATTCCCAGTTTTATTGGTGTGCAATACTCGCATCGCGCATGTGTAAAGTCATTGTGTTTCTATGTTTCTTTTTCATTCACAATCACACCTTTCTGCTTCACTATTGCCTTTATCAATGATCCGACAGTGGATATTGGTTGCATGAACCATTTGCATTTCAGCCCTTCAATTTCACATCATTCTATCTATCCATCCATTTATCTTTGTAATTAAAACAAAACTTAAAATACCTGGAAAGCACTCAGCAGGTCTGGGAGTATCTGTGGAGAGGAACACAGTTAACGATTCGAGTCCATATGATAGTGATCAGTAGGCTTCTATCCAGCTCTACATGTCCCACCCCCTCCCTTAAACCAGCTTATATTTCACCTCTTTTCTATTTTTCCTTATTTCTGTGGCAGAGTCATACAAGCTCGAAAGATTAACTGTTTTTCTCTCCGCAGATGCTGTACGGCCTGCTGAGTTTTTCCAGGGAATGTTGTTTTGGATTTCAGGCATCCGCAGTTTTTTGCTTTTATCTATCTATCTATATACCTATCTATTTATTTATCTATCTATCTATCTACCTATATATTTATCTATCTATCTACCTATCTATTTATCTATCTATATATCCACCTGTTTGTCTATCTATCTGTTTATCTATCTATCTACCTAACTATTTATCTATCTATCTATCTATCTATTTATCTATCTATCTATCCACCTGTCTGTCTATCTATCTATCTATCTATTTACCGATCTATTTATCTATCTATCTATCCACCTGTCTGTCTATCTATCTATCTATCTATCTATCTATTTACCTATCCATTTATCTATCTACCTCTCTATTTATCTATCTATCTGCCCATCTGTCTGTCCATCTATCTGTCTATCTATTTACCTATCTATTTATCTATCTATCTATCCACCTGTCTGTCTATCTATCTATCTATCTATCTCTCTATGTATCTATCTATCTATCTATCTACCTCTGAATGTATGTATGTATGTATCCATCTATCTAATTATCTATCTACCTATCTATCTATCTATCTATGCATCTATCCACCTGTCTATCTATTTATCTAACTATGTATCTATCTACTTATTTATCTATCTATCTACCAATTGTGTTATCTATCTATGTATCTATCTATGTAACTATGTATCTATGTATCTATGTATCTATTTATCTATCTATCTATCTTTCTATCTATCTATCTATCTATCCACCTATTTATTTACCTATCTATCTATCTATCTATCTATCTATCTATCTATCTAGCTAGCTATCCACCTGTCTATCTAACTATCTAACTATCGAACTACCTATCTATCTATCTATGTTTCTATCTATCTAACTATCTATCTATCCATCTATCTATCTATCCATCTATCTATCTATCTATCATTCCATCTCACTCTCTCATTCTCTTGTTCTTTCATTCGCTTGCTCCATTTGTCACACACACTGTCCAGCTCTCTCTCTCGCGTACAACTCCCTCTTCAATCTATCCATTTGAATGCGTGTCTATCTGTGCATCTATGTGTCTGTCTATCTGTCTGTACATCTGTCTGTCTAATACTCTTGATGATTAATTCTCTCGGTCCTTCGAAATGTGCGTGCACTGCAAAAAAAAAAAGTGTCAGTGTGATATCGCGTGTGAGATTAGATCAAGTCCATTCTTCCACAATCGATTGCCAAATTCAGCATAAAATGTCTGTTCAGGCGGAATAAATTATCTTTGCCCATGATTCCTTGTCCTTAAGGTGCTTCTCTCTGTTCTCCACAAATGCTGAAATCATTGGTAGATTCCTCCATTTGGTTCTGCTGAATGTTTGTTATTTTGTTCATAATCGTGTTTTCAACCGTATCGTTTCATATGGCGGGGAGATGGTTAGATTGGCCACAAGTTATTGCGTGATCCAAATTGCCACTGAAAATATGGAGGTGCCCTATCTTCCTGAAGTTGTATATCTCTACTGATTGACGTCAGTAGCATTCCCTCAGTACCTAGAATGAAGTCCTTCTGGCTCAGTGTGATTTCAGATGACGCAGGAGTCCAATTCTGGAGCTACATGTCCTTCCGCCATTGGAGAGGTTTTCAGCACTCACGAGTGGAAATCAAAGGCTCAGGTTGGTTGGTTCACTTTTACTTGCTGTGCCTCGGCCTTTCCACCACTCTTTTGTGTCGCTGAGTCTCGAAGCAGTTTTTGATTTGATGGACCACGTTGTACCAGGCCGAAAGTCCGGCATCATTTTCCTCCCGCTCCCTGGAGATAAGGCCCCCGTGCTTTAGGGACAGCTGGAGAGTAGCCTGGCACCTTTCTCTTTGGCCACCCTTAGGACGAGAAATACTTAGTGGCAGAGGCAGGTATGGAAAGGCACGCCTTTACCGAAACATGTATCCGACGACCGTCACATATCTGCGGCATTTGTGCACGTCTTTGACTGGGGGCCAACACAGCCTTGCCCCGGTCCTCAATCCACCATCCCCACAGGGCTTTTCGCCTGAAGCAGGCCTGTGGACACCATATTGTAGTAGCAGCATTCCAGTGACTAGGGTGTATGCTTCATATGGTGCATGCACAACACGTTGCTTTTAACAAGGTGGCCTCAGGACCCCATGTACTGGGATCCAGCTTGCAATCTCTGAGTTTGGCTTTGAGATTTCTGACATTCTGTGGTGGTGCTTCCCTTGCTGACTGAGTGTGGGTTTTGGTACGTAGGCATTATCTAGATAAGCCACAAGACCTACCCAGGGGACCGGGGCTCTATTGAATATATTTTCAATGTCAGGAATGCTGCACTTTACAAGATTATCGGTTTTGCGAATTTTGTCCTGCCAACAACCTTTGGAAATGGTTCACAGGCAGTGAAGTTGGAAACTTTTCATTAGCTTTCTATGAGGCCGAATGGTTATGCAAGTCTCCCACTGATATGGAAGTGATATAAAAAACACGGCCTGGCAGGCCTTGATCTTCCAGCTGAGGGAAAACCCATGTTTTCTTTGCCGAAATCAGTGAGTGAAGTCTGCCAACCACCGAGCTTGTTTTTGTCAGGTGCTGGTAATTTGCCCATCCAGGTTGTGAACTTGGATTACATGCTGCCAAGTTAGCAAACCTTCTGTACCGAACAGAGGGGTGCATTGTTCAAAGTGGCTGTGGTATCTTGGAGCACGAGACCAGCAACGGTTTGATACAGCATCTGTATCCTCAAATATATTATCAATCGAAAACAATTTGATTTTGCAGCAAGGCGCTCAGCATGCACCTGAATGTCTCCAGATCCTGAGCTATGAGTGTACATTGGTCCACAAATAAGACTTCTCTCTGTAGCTTTCCAATAACTTCTGTGCAAGGATTTAATTTTGGCCTTTGAAAAGGCTGCCTATGGTCCTGAATTGCTTGTGTAATCCTGTTTCAAGCTCCTTGAGCACATGCTTGGAAAATGACCGACATATATATGACAAACATTAAGCAGCCTTATTTGGCGCCACAAGTAAATAAGAAATAGTTTCACACAGACGAACCATTTTGCATCGCTCTGATCATGAAGCCATCACCAAAGTGCGAATGACACTGATCATCTGTTCAGGGCTGTCGCATATTCATGGATGAGTTGGATAGTTTATTGACCAATAAGGGAGACTAGGGACATAAGGATATAAGTGTGTGTTGTGAGAGAGATGGCGGAGGGGGCCGGTGTACGGCGCTGGTTGGGGGAACACAGGCAGGATAGCGGGGCTGAGGCTCTGATCAGATAAATCATGAGCCTTCCGATTTGCAGAACAGGCTCAAGGGGCCGAATGACCTACTGAACTTAACTATTCTGTTTTTGGTGCTTGTTTGAAATGCAGCCCACACCAAAGTCGGAGGGGCCATCGAATCGGAGTCATCATAATCAGTGCATCCATCTGCTAATGATTGTCTGCAGAATGGATTTGAGGGCCAAGAGTTAAATGTTAAGCATGGAACACCCTCACTGCGATGTACTCCAGATATCCCATTATTTTATTCAAAAAAAGGTTTTTCATTCAGTTAAAGCATCACTCTGGATGGAGTATGTGAGTGGGTGAGCAGGAGGATTGCATGGCGTGGGGAATCGTTACTGTGGGTGTATGGGGTTGGATTGTCTTGAACGCATTATCTTGAAATATTTCAGTTGAGAAAACAAAAGCCTTCTCCATACACTTTCTATTGCACATAAGGTCAGCAGCAACACCAATTTTCTGGGTCCACCAGTTCCGCATATAATTTCCAGGCAGAATGGTGCAAATTTGGTGCAAAGACACAGAATTTAGGTCAAGTCAGTGACGGAAATGTAATTTCCAGAGGAATCCACGGAAATATCTGGACACCGTATTAGTCCTCTCTGGAAGATTAAATGACAAAGTCAAATATCAGACATGTGCCCTGTTGGAACATAGAATGTGTCCCGAAACACAAAACAGTGATGAATGTCTGAAATTTCCCCACTTCTTTTTCTGACGGTTCAGGCCGATTGAGTTTCCTCGAATCATTTTGATCTAATTCAGTAACGATTTGATACCCAACATCGCTCTGCGTGTTAGTCATTTCCAGCCGTCTCTATCCACTATGGGACCTACCCGTGCTCTTTAAAATATAGCCCCTTCCATTGTATAGACCGCAAACATCATTCCAATGTTGGCCGTTTCACTTCAAAATGGTTTCTTTCACAAGGAGAATGACTGACGTAACCTGTTTGTTCAATGACTGAAACTAATTGATTTCTTTTGGAGACATGAATGCGCTCATGGGAATTTATCTGCTGCCTATATAACAGTTTCTCTGAATGTTACATTTCATGTTTTCCAAAAGGCTCAGTGTGTTTGTTTCTACAGGAGTTAGCGCTTCTCCCCGAGGATATAATTTGTTCTACTTCATCAGATATGGGCCATTTACAAATCCATTCTTGAAGTTCTCGTTTTCCAATGTACGTTAATTAACATGCTCTCGGACTAACAATGTAAATTTCTGTCCTTCTTTACTTTCATGGATGAGGGTAACGCTTGCAAGGCTTTTATTGCCCATCTCTAATTCTACTTATGAAGTGGGTAGTGATCTGCTGCGATCTTCGTGGTATAGTTACATCCACATTATCATTCGGGGGGATCCATTAACTTGACATGGAGACAGTGAAGGAATGGCAATAGTTTTCCAAACCAGGGCATTGAGCGGCTTGGAGAGGGACGATCAGCGAGCGGCGTTCCCATGTTCATGTTGCCTTTGTCTTTCTAGATCGTTACGGCCGTGGGTTTGATTAGTTAACTAAAGGGCTTCATGTTCGCCAAATGTAACAGCTTTTCTCTGTTCACTGCTACGATTGCTGTCGTGCCTGTTTTACCCTGTTACTCCAGATTAATTAACGTGGCATCTACTTCCGAATCTCCTGTGATTTTAACGCGTTTATCTTATTTGCGTGAACTGAATTTAAAGAAGAAGAGGGTTTCTAAGTTTCAGCTCAGACATTCATTCCATATTCTGCATCCATCTCTGCAGGAAAGACATCTCCTCATAGAGATGGGAGAACTGATACTTCACCAGATAGAAGCCATGTACTATCCTATTCTTGCGGCCATTGGTGTTCCTGGTAAGAGCCTAAATACTACCATTACCCGTATAGATGCATGTTGACGTTCTTCTCAAACGCTGGTTCCAATAACATAACGTCGTTTCTTTACTGCTGGGGAGTCATCAAAGCAGTGATATATGTTTAACCATAATAATAACAGATTTCTTCCTGCTGCTTTACTTTATACTCAGTGGTATCCACTGTTGATAACCTATTATTGCTTTATGGAATGTCATGTCACAGGGTGGGCTCTGTAATAATTATCATCATCAAGCACAAACCGAATTTCAACTTTTAGAAAACACTATCTCTGAAAATCTGTGCAGGAGAAAATTTGCATTCTGCAAGATTATGCTTGAAATATTTGAACCTTTTGTTCATGATTTTCAACAATTTTCCAATATTTAGAGGAACAGAATCCCTGAAGAAAACATATGCTTATTACCATAGCGATGCTTTTGCAAATCTGTATGCAGAAAGGATATCTGGAAGTCTGGCTGAAACACATTACCGTGTGTGCTGAATACATTCCGATTGTCTATTGAAATACTTTCATTTCTGCAGCCTCATTTATTGACCACCTCAATAAATTTACAAGAATTGTAGTCACTTAAGTATTGAAAAAGTGACAGGAAATTTTTGGTCCAGAAGCTTCCACAAGCAGAAAGTTGACAATGACCAGATGATCCTTTGTTGTGCTTTAGCAGAGGTTTAAATAGTGGTCATGATGCAAGGGGCTATGACAATGTTGTTCAGCGAAATAGTGGCATGAATCTTAGACGTTTACCCTGTGAATCGAATTGACATACGTTCTGAAAGTTATTGCATCCAATATTGCAGAACTACTTCACTACGGCAATGGAGAATTAGCCGAGAATATTGTTCTCAAGAACTGACTCCGGACGTAAGTAATCAAACATCTATCTCATCACGTGGTTTGCTAACTGAGACATAAGTGGTCCGATTTCGGAAGACCTACGCTCCCCGAGTAGATAGCTGGTTCTCATTATTCTGCTCATTTCAATTTCTAGCCCTGCACTTCCTGCTGTTGGAAACACTGCTTCAAAATCTAACTGATTTACATTGGGAATTGGAGCGGAGTGATACTAAGAATTATCGGACTGCCCTGTGGCTTTGGGAAACTCACATTTTCACGTTACATGGTGGCCCTGACAGAGGGCCAGAGGAGCATAGGAAATACGAGTAGAAGTCAACCATTTGGCAGCACGAGGGTGCTCCACTGCTCAAGTATGTCATGGCTGAAATTATGCCTCCACGATATTCCATGCACTATTTCATACCTTTGTGTGCATTTAATATTGAGAATTTGGTTCATCAGCACTTTCAACATATTCAATGACTGCCCGTCTGCCCAGGTTGCCGTACATAAATTCGAACATTTAACCTTCCCTGAGTGATGAAATTCTTCCTCATCTCATTTCCAAATGCAGACCTCTTATTCTGACATTGCTTTTCCTGGTTTTAGACACACCCGCTAGATGAAACATCCATTACAGATCTACACCGCTGAAACTTATAAGAATGGTGAATGCTTCAGTGAGATCACTTCTGATTGGTAAAAGCTCCAGAAAGCAGAAGATGAGTCTCGTCAATGTCTCCACACAGGATCACACCAGTTAAATACCAGTATCCAAGAAGTATTCTGTTTAACATTCCTTATCGCAGAGCTAGAACAACACCTAATGAAATCTACACCAAAGGAGCAAAGTAGAATGTTTGAAAGCACCACAAACATCACCATAAAGAATCCACGTGAAAATTACAAAGTTGGTTATACGCTGGGCTTTGGGTTACAAATTATGGCTGTGCACAAATCAGCTCCAGCTGATGGTCCACAGTCGTTCGTAAATGCGGATTTTTTAGTTCTTTATCAAGGTGAATCCTACCCCATTTAGCACAATGGTTGTCTCACAAAATACAGTGGATGGAAGCCCCAATATGAGTGTGGAATTAGTCTGTACGAAGACCATGCCCAGGTCAATCTAATCAAGCATTGAATGGACAGATGGACATTTAGTGGGTAGGTTGGTGGACCAAATTCAATAAGCTTTTTGCACCTGGTTCTTTCCCTGACCACCTGCCAAAGACGCTGTCTAGCACTTATCTTTATGACTCTGCCAGCTCTGCCATTAGTGGAGCTACCGATCCTTTCTTGCTCACAGACAACTAGGTCCCCGACGATAAGCACTTCTTTTTTCTTGTCACTCCCCAAAACGTCGGCCATTAATGATCATTAATTCATCCGCTGAGGAGAACGGTAGGTGGTCACCAGGAGAGGACATTCATTGCCCATGTGATTTCATGAGATTTCATGTAAGTACCACGTGCTCTGAAATGGTGCAAACTGAAAGTGTTGCAAAATGGTGTTTAGGAAAGCAGTAATGCAATTGAGCACAAGAAATTGGATGGTTGATTCAACTTTTACATAAAATTATTTCACTCAGATGTTTGCTGATGATTGATAAGAAGTTTAAAATTACTAAGAGGAATTATTCAGATAGGGATAAAAAGCTTGATTCATTAAGTTTAAGAATATTTGCGAATGAAGCAGTCTGCTTTGTCCAGGATTAAGTCAATATCCTTGAACTCTATTGGAGTGTAAATCACCTGGACAGGTGTAGCTTATCCCATCACACTCCTGATTTGTGTATATCAGATGGAGGAAAGGTTTTGTAGAGTAAGGCGGTTCATTGCTCACCACAGTAAGCTCAGATTCTGACCGGCCCTTTTAGTCACAGTTTCTTGTCAATGGTTTTTCCAAGGATGTTGAAAATGGGGCCTGAAGCCTCTATATCAGCCAATTTCTTCAGTCATTCCTTCAATTCAAGTGCTGAGAATCGCATTGTATAAAGACTGGCATCTGGGATGCTTGTTATCCATAGGAGGAGCTCGGGATGGTTCATCCACCCGTTACTTCATGGTGAATGCGGCTGCAAATTCTACAGCCATGTATATGCACTGGTTCGCTGCACTCCGCAGTCATTGCCGATGGGGATATTGGTGGAAGCAGTCCAAAAGTGAGGTGCAGAACTTTCCACGACCATTCAAGTCTTGTGTGACAGGACTTCAGAGCTGAGCTATCGTTTTTTTTTTCCTAGGAGGATGAAGGAGCCCTGCCTCTCTCATGCTGAATACGCTGTTTTGCCTGCAAGTAGTCCTGTCTTACAATTCACCAGGTTAAGCCCTGTAGTTAGGTATGATCGCTGCTGGTGTGGACATATGACAGATGTTGGCAAAGTTCCTTCGTTTGTGCATTTGACCTCGAAAGCATCGAAGGACAAGTGCAGAAGAGGCATGGGAACACTCTTAATTACAAAATCCTTTCCAAGTCACACACCAAGCTGACTTGGAGATACATAACCGTTCCCTGACTGTTACTGGGTCTAAAACCAGGAAATCCATCGCTCGAAGCATTGTGTCTGCACCCGCTTTACATGGACTGCAACATTAGAAAACCTTATTTTCAAGGGGAATTCATGAAAACGGAAGTAAAAGTGCTAATCTTGTCAATATATCCAAAGAAAATAAAATGTTGCATGATGACGAATATGACTATTGATGGCCTTTTTGTATTGAAATGACGGCCCTGGCTGCTTCTTTTGTTCCAACTCAACAAAGATTATCTACTAAATGATTGTTTAAATACAAATTATTTCGGAGTACACTGGCCCCAAACTGAGAACGTATATTTTGATTTCAGTCCTCAATATTAAATCTTTAACCAGAAGGATTGCCTGGAATTTTCGTCCACACATCGCCCCCTCGCGCCCTAAGCCCCAAAATCCCCACTCCCAAAACACCCATCCCCCACAAAAATGCCGAATCCGCGCAAAGAACATTGACTTGCATCGTGTATAATGACGCCACGTACATGAATCTCCCAGATGCAGCTGGAGAACTGGCGGGCCCACATTTTCCAAATTAGTAATTAGCAAGTTATTGAGCTTGTGTATGACACAATCGTATGTTTTCTTCATTGGTGCTCTGCACTTACCGTGGCCCAGACGAGAGAGAGAAAAATGTTTCTGGGCAGCTACCATCAGGCGAGAATCGCGACGAAGAGAGGTTCTGCCTCCGGGACCATGACTGAATGTAGCAACAGCTTGTGCTGGGGAAGCCTTCAGGTTTACTTTTCAGATTTTTATTTCTTGCCTGAGCTTTCAGGGAAAATTATTTTTTGAAAATCAGTTTCTGAGAGCAAGTTATCTTGAGCTTGCAGCCATACCGACTTGCTGCTTATGGTATTACTCTCCGCCGCATGCTGTTCAGGCTTTCACTGCCGATTGGATGCGGACCCCACTTTGCATCACTCAATGCCTCCTCCACGTGGGAATATAATGAATTGTGGAGCAGGAGATGGTCTAAGGGAGGGTGAGTAGGAAAGGGCTAATTTTGCATTTCTCCAATTTCACGCTGCCCGTAAACGTAAAATCCAGGCTGCTCTCTACTTATTGTATTGTTTCTTAATGGTCTTAAATCACGATTAGCGGTTTGAACATGCGCCAGAGGATTTGTGTCACTTCTCTAGTGTAACTGTTGCTGTCAAGCCTGCAACAATGTTCCATACCCACAAACACACTTCAGTGGATCACACTCGGAGTAGTGTTCGCCACAACATTCACACATTCAGTGAAATGAATTAGCCCTTAAGGATCTGTTTTGCATGCAAAATATGCCATAGAAAATTGTTGTTTTGTTCTTAAATTGCGAATATAACATTGCTGTTAAAGTGATATTGATTTGGGACCGTGTAGGAGACTCCATTGCTCTGTAGTTCTTCACACTCGGGTAACGAGTCTCCAGTAGCGACACCAAGAGGCCCATGAACTAAAGTGCACTGCACCTCCTCCAGGTTCCTTGTTCTAAACACCAAAGCAATAACAGGTCAGAAGCAGATTGCAGTTGCAGAGAGCAATGGGTCATTCTGTAGCATATATACATGTTCATTTCTCTAATTTATTTATCAGGGAATAATGCTCATAATATATTTGATGATGGTATTCTTAATTTGCTAGCTACATAGTTGATAATGGAATGTATAGGTCACTATTTCTTCAGGTGATCATTGAATGGTTCATTCCTGGGGCATTTCAATGTTCAATTCGGAGGAAAATTCTGGAAATATACTGATAATTTATTGAATAATAGTTTTGATAATTAATTAGTTCAAACATTGGCTGCTTCATTACGTAATTGTTTAAATTACTGTATTTTTTAAGCCCTTTCCTTAATTAAAGTGCTGGCCAGTACAGTTTCAAGTGCTGATAATTTGCTAAGAATCTTTGTATAATTTACAATAGTGCACGGATAATTATACCTTTCAGTTTAAATGCACGTCATTACAATAATATATATATATATATGTATATATATATTAGGTTTGATCAAATAATAATAGGTATCAGGTAAATGAAGGTCAATTTTAATTTTGAACAATTACTTTAAGCTGCAATTGTGTCAAAATAGCTTTGATTAATAATGCTTCCATCTTTTCCAGTGTATCCTACATGGTCAACATAAACTCAAACTTTAATTTTTATCAATTGCCTGGCGATTTCAATGCTGTTTTTGATTTTCTTTGACAGCTCCATTAAGGCAATGAATGTTTGCTTCTTGCATTCGAGTTAGAGAACTGTGAATCGGAGGCTGCCAACTGGGCTGTGTATTTAACGCGAATAGATTTTTTTTTGTTTGTGTGGTCAAAACTTGCCAACTTACAATCTGATCCAAAAATGTAAAGATGCTGTTTATCTTTATCCGACTAATTTGCTTTACTTCATTCAAAGTTCATCTGAATCATTAACCAACAACCTACTGAAATAATATGATCCAAAATGTTACTTCACCATCCCGTTAACAGACGTTCAATGCATGGTTTTTCACTAAGTTCAAGTTTGCAAAAACTCTACGTTCAGTCTGCACCATGTTACATAGCCATGAAACCAGTTGGTACTTGAAATAACTCTCTACCTACTCGTCCCATTATTTTGAGAATGTGCATTTTCCATTCCCTGATCTGTGCCTCCCGAATCTGACCAGAGATTTCAGTCGGAAAGCTATTCTGCACCATTGTCAGAGCCATGTCATCCTATCTTATAGCATCACCACCAGAACTACAAACAAAATTTCTTCAGCGAGCCGATTACCTACTTGCGATAACAATTCAGACTAGTGTTATTTACCTTGCTTTAAAATGCAGGAATTAATTTAGTAAATGTGCGCATCAAGTTGTTACATAATCTGGCAGCTACAAATTAGTTCAGTGAGATTCACTTAGAAAATCTATTCTTCAAAATTCAAATGGACCTTTACTAAGTAAACAACAGAAATCATAATGCAATCTGAGAATCACTTCAATTTCGCTTGACTTGTATAATTCATTTAATTTAATCAGTAATCCGTATAAATGTCGGTCTGAAGTTAATGTTCTGCAGAATAATGCACGATTGAATAACTTGGCTAATTCCCTAAAAAGGTTCCTGCATTTTGAAAAAAAAAAAGAGATGTGCATTTTAACAAATAAGGCAACGGTTTTAGGAGCCTGCCCAATCTGAATTGAATTCAAACATGGTTCTTTTAGCAGTTAGGACTTTATCGTCAGGTATTCGACAATTTGTAATTTCACTTTTCTGAACATCTATTAGTCTACAGAATCAAATCGATGTGCACATCACTGTCAATCATTATCCGGATCTTCTGCAATTGGTGCCCAGCAAAAATCAATTTTCAGCTTCACATTTCAAATCACTTCACACGAATGCTGTGCTTGGGACGCGAGCATCTCCCTTCTGCCCTTTTGGCAACAAAGTGATTTGTTTTGCAGCCGATCAATTAATGGGAACTCTGTCCTGTCTACTGGGAAGCAAAACAGTAGTTATGACCTCGCTAGAATCACATCTCCGAATGGCTCATTAACTTTGCTTTGCAAGAAATGTGCCCCTATGGCCAATAAATATTGCACACTCAATCCGATAGCAAAGTCACCCTTCCCAGTCAGCATTAAACCGCCCTCTTTTTCAGCATTGACTGCACCCATTCTGCATAGCAATGTTGTTTTACTCGTTCTGCAATGAATTAGCGATGCATTCACATGAAATATTCCTGCACAATTCCCAGCCAGCATATCAATCTCAGATTACTCAGTATAACGTAAAGCACATGACTGATCAGATCTCATCCTCGAATAAAACTTCTCCCTGGGAACCTGCATAA
This sequence comes from Carcharodon carcharias, assembly GCF_017639515.1. Classification (NCBI taxonomy): domain Eukaryota; kingdom Metazoa; phylum Chordata; class Chondrichthyes; order Lamniformes; family Lamnidae; genus Carcharodon; species Carcharodon carcharias. Next base: position 2,552,064 of record NW_024470775.1, read on the forward strand.
GAACGTCACCTAATACTGATTGGCATTGTACCGCTCCTGTGATGACAAATGTGTAAACTTGCGTTCAGCCTTATCTATGCTGGTCTTTTATGTAGCTCAGTGACCATTTTCTGGTCCTGTGCCTTTACCATTTCATCTTTACTCTCACAAGCGTTCAAAGTCTGTTCGTGCCACTGGGCAATATCTTAACTTCAAGCTGCAGGTCCTGTAGCACAGTAAACCTTCCAAGTTCTTATTCACATCTATAGACCACCCAGCACGTATTTCACCACTACCTCTTCCAGAGTATAACTCTTCCAGCCCTAGATTCTATTTTGTGCATTAATTTCCCCACTTCACCTTGTACCAACACACATGAGTTGACTCTGTAGACCTCCCCCTTGCCTTTAAATAATCACCATGCCCATTTGTTTGTGTGTATTCAATTTTTCCAGGTTACATTCGCCCTCAGCAACCTCACTCGTTATTATACAATTGTTGTTCAGTTTACGTTGAAGATGTTGCTTTCAAAAGACAAAGTATCAACTGATGTTTTTCCTCCCTATCAAATTTAAGTAGGTCCAGTTTACATTTAGAACATGCTCGCCTCGGAAAGCAGACTGTGCATTGTTGGGACAAATGAACGATGCTTTGCTGCAACAGGAAGAAAATTAATCATTTCATCCGTGTCATCTATCTCCTGCTCTCTCTATCCCTCTCTTACAGTTAATGTTGTTGCGATTGTGATTCTTTCACGAGGAAAGTGTGGCCTTTCCAAATGTATTACCCAGTATATGATCGCCATGGCTGTTGCAGATCTCCTGGTTGTTTGTGCAGAAGTCATACTGAAGAATATATTGGAAATTTATTTACCTGTTTCATTTTTGACCATGAGCACGGTGTGCCAATTAACTGTGACTCTGACTTATGTAGTCACATCAGCCTCTCTCTGGTTCACAGTGGTGTTCACCTTCGATCGTTTTGTGGTCATATGCTGTAAGAAGCTGCGAAAGAAATATTGCACGGAGACAACAGCAGTAGCTGTCATATCAGTAGTGAGTGTGTTAAGTTGTTTGATAAACATTCCCTGGTATTTTGCATTTGAACCTGCGTTTACAATGGACAATGTAAATCGTGGTTGTGTCGTAAAACAGACATTTTTCATTTCTGCTGAATGGGCCGTATTTGACATGTTTACCCTTACCTTGACCCCATGTGTTCCATTCATTCTAATTTTGTTGCTAAATGTTTTGACGGCAAGACGTATTTTGGCGGCCAGTAAAGTTCGCAGGGGTCTCCGTGGTTGCAGCAATGGAGAACATCACAAGGATTCTGAAATAGAAAGCCGAAGAACATCCATTATTTTACTTTTCAGTTTAACCGGCAGCTTTATATTGCTCTGGACAACTCCGCTTATATATATTTTCTCAATGCGTGTAACCATCACATCGAATTCTGGCACAAATGAGCTTGAGTCAGTTGGTTCCATGCTTGGGATCCTCAGTTGCTGCACAAATACATTCATTTATGTGCTGACACAGGCTAAGTTTAGGGAGGAGCTGAAGAATGGAATGCAGTACCTTGTGAAACTTTGCGTAAAAATAGGCAAATTACATCTGAGAACCCATTGACCTTTACAGGAGGACAGAAACTTTGTGCCCTGAAAGTACTCATGTTAGCGAAATGCTTGTAAAAGTGTTTAAGCACTCTGGATAGTGTAATATCCTTCTAAAAATGCTCATTTATGATATAATGTCAAATTGGACTTTTCACAGTATACTGTAATCAGTGGTGAATTGTAAGTTGTGATAATAATAAGAATGAATAATAATAAAAATACTGAACCGTCCCTGTTAGTGTTGCAGAGTGTGAAAGGGTCAAATCTGATGCCAGGTTCCCACAGTCTTCTGTTCATTGGAACAGTTGTTCTGATCAACATGAGAACACCCGAAAAATCACCAGTACATGGGGGAATATTCAGAACAGGTGTTATGAAGTCTGGTACTCTCCAAATATCCAACAGTTGCACAATCAGCTGCTTCTCAAAGTTCCAAAGAACACGCATGATTAAAACAAGGAAGGCCTGGTCATCACGTGTTTTGTGAAAGAGCGGGTATTGGCGCAATTGATCACTCATTCTCACGATCCATAGGGCTGAGACGACTCCATATATTGTATTCAAAACTATTAAATCCAATTTTCCTACGATTCGTTTGAAAGCACTAATAGCTCATACTTGTTTTTCCTCGATTAATGAGGCTACCTCCTCTCCACATGCTCTTTCGCAACACTGTCTGTTGCATGTTATCTGGTCCTTTCACACACACAGCCTCCAAATGGCTGTGCTTATATTTCTTTCATATGTTTGACTTGATAGCCATTCATCAATAACACGTGTGACGCTTCATCCAGGTACCTGCACGAATTCCCAGCCAAGAAACATCTGATCACACAAGGCCCTACCATCAACTTCCTTCTTTGTATACCTATGCATACAGAATTTGAAAAAAGAAATGTAATGTAATTCTTCTCGTCCCATATTCTTATCATTTACTTAACTTAAATGCCATTCGTAGAATGCAACCATAGATGGGCTACAGCGCAGAAGCAGACCATTTGTCCCATCCTTTCCTTATTGTACCTCTTCAGGAAGATGCAACCGGCAGCCATTCCACCAACTACTCTCTGTTATCTGGGTCATTCACTTTTCTCAGATATTAATCCAAAATCCTGTGGATCATTCTTAATTAACCACCCCAATCACCCAGTAAAATGATTGGCCAGAACAACTGCCAATTAAAGCAGCATTAAATAGAAAACTACAACCGCTGTTCTTGAATAAATTCACTTTAAAAACAAGAGAGATTCGGTCATGGCATGAGTGGCACAGCTGTCAAGAAAAGCAATTATTGCCAAACTTTAATTGCTATTACAGCAAAGCATACGTGATCCTTTGTTTCAAGCAGCTACAGTGTTTCTGATGTCTTCACAAAGGCTGCTTAGGGTCTTAATTATTAATTGCCCACTCAGCCGTCCCAGCTACCACTCTTTTCTAAATGCTTGATCTGGCCTTTTGACAACTGCACTTTCTAAAAACCATCCGACCGCTCAGCTTCCAGTCCTTTTAGTTCCTGAGGGAACTGGAGTTCCGCAAAGTTGTGTCCGAGTCGCAACTATGTTTAGTTCCCTCATCAATGACCTCCTCTCGATCTTAAGTTCGGAAATGGGAATGTTCGCTCATGGTTGCACAATGTTCAACACAATTCGTGACTCCTGAGATAATGAGGTTGTCCAGTGCCAAATGCAGCATGTTCAGGCTTTGGCTGACATGTGGCCAAGGACGTTCACACCATACAAGTAACCGGCAATGACTATCTCCAAAAGAGAAAATCAAGCCATCGCCCTTCAACGTCCAATGGCATTACCATCGCCCAAAGTCGCATTTGCAACATTCTAACGGATATCATTGACCAGAAACAACATAGCTGGATTGGTCATATAAAGATAACGTCTACCATTGCAGTTCAGATGCAAGGAATCCCGCGGCGAGTAACACACCTCCTGACTCCCCAATTGCTTTCCACCATCTGCAAGACACAAGAGAGGATTGTGGTGGTATACTCTCCACTTGCTTAGGTGCGTGCAGCTTCAATAGCAGTCAAGAAGAATGATAACATCTGGGACAAATCAGCCGTTGATTGACACCACATCAAAAAACGTTGTCTCCCTCCACCACCGATGAACAATGGCATCAGGGTTCACTATCTGCAAGGTGCACTGCAGGAATTCTCGAAATCACCTTAGACATTACAGTCGAATCCCATGACCACAACCATATGGAAGGACAATGGGCAGCAGGTGCATGGGAAAACAATACTTTGTAAGTTCCACTCCAAGCTACTCCCCAGCCTGATTTGAAATTATATACCTGCCCCTTCATTGTTGTTGGGTCAAATTCAATGGAACTCCATCCCTTACTGCAGTATGGGTATAGGATTACCAGAGGGACTGAGGCGATTGAAGAAGGCAGCTAAGCAGCACGTTCTCTAGAGTACATACGTCTGGATATTAAATGCTGTGTGAACAATTGATGCCAACACCCTCTTAACGAATAATAATAAATTCTCATTGTGTCTGTGGCTACACAGCTACTGTGCATCCCATTTCTCTGTTCTAATATAGCCGAATTGCATGTAATTGGCAAGCGACCCCTCCCACTCCCATAACCCGCGCCTCTGTCCTCTTTAATGAGCCTAAATGTTCTTAAGCAGCCTTATCTGTGATAATTTGTCTATTAATATCTCAAAATCCTCTGCGGCATGTATTCTCTTCATTAATCTTCTCTGTTGTGATATCAAATGCAACTAGTTTGTTCAAGCATGTTCTTATTTTAAGGCATGGTGTTACAAACCATTGATGATTCTTAATTAAATTCAATACTTTCCAATTCCCGGCTAGACTCTTGACAGTCACGGCAGATGTATTTACTCTTTTACTGCTGCAGCTGAACAGTGAGAGCAGAGATTGAGAGAGAGCTTGGAGCTGAGAACAAACAGTTGATTTTTTTTTTAAAGCGGTATTAGAGGCACGAGGGCAGAAATATAAAAAGAGCGGGAGCCGGGTTGCCAGAGGAGAGATTGAAAAAGAGCTAGAGAGAGATAGTAAAAGCTCAGATTAGAAAGTGGCTGACTTCCCATAATGGAGTTCAAACTAATGGGAGCTAGATAATCAAAACACAGATTTAAAACTAAAAGGCGGTCTTCTCCCAGAGAAGTGATTTATAAAAGTGCAGGAGCTAAATAGCTAGAGCATAGTTTAATAAGAAGCAGGAAGTATTAGCCAGGACACGGATGGGAATTAACAAGTGAGGTTGATACGAATCCATTGCAATAAGACATGGAGAGTTGACCTGAATAGGCAGGGGATTAGCAGAGACAATTTAATGCGTTAAAATGTAAAATCAAACAATTTGGCAGAAGGGGTAGTGAGGGGGAATAAAGACGCAATGTCACTGAATTTGATAGAATGGATGGACGAAGGTGCATGTGCTTTGATCTTTGATTGTGGTAGACAGATCCTTGCCTCGGGTATGGAGAATTGCAACGACAGCACCTGGCACTGCGCTTTGGTGGAGAGATATGGACTGCACTGGGTGACGTGTGAATATGGGCGACCTTGCATTTCTGAATAAGTTTGAAGGTGTCTGTTTAAGAGAAATAAATGAGCGCCCTATTCGTATTTCAGTTTCAATGACTAGCACGATCAGAGACAGATAAAATGGGGGAATGGTGCTCGGGTGTGGAGAAAATGCAGAAAAAAACAGGATATGATAAGACCCTTAAATGTTCTCCAGAAAACTAGAAGGCTTTGAAAAGTTTTTCGGCACATCTGCAAAATATTGCATTAAGGCCCTTCAGCGAATGTACCACCGAGGCCGAGGTAGAGGACATTAGTGCAAAACATACACAGGTTGGTGAAATAGTGAGTTCTTCCGACGTGCTTCCCACTGAAGAAGTAATATATGGTCCAGCAAATTGGCCAGATTTATTCAACAAGAAGACGATAGACATTACATTGAGGAAGGAGCTTGTGAAAATATTGGGCAGTACCTATGTCTTTCCAAACGATGATGAGAACAAAACTTTTTGGAAGACTTGAACTCACTGGAAATGCGAAATGGAGTAAGTGAAACAAACAGCCTGGTGCACATGAAAAATCACTGATGCGGCTTCTTGATTCCGCTGCAAATTGTACATCTCAGAAACCGCCCAGATATTATGGAAGGAATGCTGCAGTGCCTGGAAACATTGCAATGACAGTTGGCAATGTCATCGAATTATCTAAGGAGCATGATCAAAATCCAACAAATTGAATTGGCATAAAGCCAAGATTCCCAGAAATGAAGGCACCAGATGAGTAAGCGCAGGGATAAATAAATAAGGTGAAGAAAGAATGGCAAGCAACTTTGACCGGCATTATTGCAGTCGTCCAGCTCCAGTTGATCATAACTCAGAATTTCGATGAACAAATGCAACACTTTATGAAAACAACAATGAAACCATTCTTGGATTAATTGTCATTAGAGCTAAATTCGACCCAATGATACAAGGATATGTCCCATGCATCAAAAACTAATGCAAACCTGACCATTTTCTTTGACCTCGTATTCAAAAAGAACTAATTTCGATGATGGCATCGCAGGTGAAGAAAATAAACATAATTGTAAAGGTGAAGGCTGCAATACACCTTGTGCTTATTCTTGACGGTACCGCTGGTCTGAGTGATGAAGATCAGATATTCATTGTGCTTCTTTAGGTTGATCTGACTTCTGAAGATGTGAATCGAAGGGACTATTTGATTCAGTTTCTGCTGATTCAAGAGAACATTTTGCAAGGCCTAACTTTCTCAATGATGCGCCAGATGGGCGAGGACTTTAGAGCACTGACTGCAAGAGGCAGTGACACAACAATCGGCTAAACATTAAGGATCAGAAACAATAGGTATAGTCTTGCCCCCTTCATCACAACCATCGGGGCTTGTTAACTCCATGAGGCTGCCACAAATTGTATCTGGCATTGGAAGATATAGTAAAGTATACTTCTGAAACCATGGCATTCTTTTGGAGCTGTGCAGCGAATTTGAATAATCATTTCAGTTTGAAATAATGGCTAACATATATTGAGAGCAGATGCTTCCTGTGTAACGTTAAAGTCGTTGTCAGACTGTTGGTGGCATGCCTAACGCAGAATGGAAATGCAATCTGTTCCAAAACAGCTGATATCAGTATGAAATTGATTACAGATGCTGAAGAATGTCACAACTCAAATGTTAATACAGAGGCATAGTCCAGGATCAACGACGAAGCTGAAGCTTTTGAATTTCGCTTTGCAATGGTTGAGTGGTAGGACAGCATATTCTTTACAAGCATTGTGACTCAGAACATTCAATCCTTCAAAATGCTGCTTCGTGTGGCTTTAGTATTTCGGAGGGATAGGCGAAAATGAAAAGCAGGCCGCATAGCACTCTTAATAAGGGAATATATTAATGTTAAGAGCGGATCTTTCATCAAAGCTTGATGGGCCAATTTGTGAGGAGCTGGGAAACGGCAAATGGATCAGATATCGGTGGGAGTTGTTTATAGGCCACCAAACATTTGTATCACAGTATATATCAGGAAATTCGATCTGGATGTAACATGGTTAAAGCAGGAAAATGGGAAACTTCGATTTACAAAGAGACAGTGGTTAACCAAATCAGCACTCATAACCTGGAAGAGGAATTCATTGAATGTATGTGTGGCTGGTTTCAGCACAATTACGTTAAAGAGCCAACTAGGGATCGACCTAGACAGGATTTAGTGCTAAGCCATGAGAAAGGCTCAATGGATGTCCGTGCTTTCAGGGATTCTTTGGGAAATAATGACGATAAGGTGGTAAAATTTTGAAAAACTGTATTACATCGGTATGTTGCACTCTCAAGCTCGGTTCTTAAATCTGACTAAAGGAAATTATGAATGAAAGAGAGGCAAGTTGGCTATGATGCATTGTCAAAGTATAGGAAAAGGTTTGTCAGTAGACAGGCAATGGCGAGTATTGAAGGAAATGATGCTGTGTCTACATCAAACATGCATTCATCGAAAGCTCAAGCGCTCACAGGGAAAGAAAACTCAAGGATTGTTAACAAATGAATTTAAATATTGCATTACATGAAATGAAATAATTTATTGCGGCACTTGAAAAACATGGTAAATCTGAAGGTTGGGGGAAATTTAGAACCCAGCAAAGGAGGACTAAGAAATCGATTTAGAAATGGGAAGAGAATGGATTACTATCCAGCGAGGAATGTAAAGAACAAATCTGGGCACTTTACATGTGGGTACGGGAATATTTATCGTGGAGAAAAGGGAAACAGCATAGCAACGAAAATGTAACTTTTAGCTTGTCATCACCAAAGAACATACAGGATATTTCCAAGATAAGCTAGGCAACCAAGTGACTTGTGAAACAGGGGTGCAAAAAGAAATAAATAGCATTAGTGAAGAAGGTAGTACTTGAAATGTGAACTTGGATTGAAGATTACATAATTGGCTGAGCTAGAATTGCTTCATCTCATGAGTTCCGAAGGAGGAGGCTAAAGAAACGTTGGATGCATTGGATGTTTTCTTGCAAAATTCTTTAGCTTCTGGAAAGTCTCCTGCTGAATGTAAAGTATCAGATGTTGAATCACTATTTCAGAATGGAACCAACGGGATGAGATAGAATTGCAGACATGTTAGTTTGACTTAAGTGGTATGGAAAATGTCATAATGTATGAGTACGGATGCGGTAACTGGGTATTTAGTAAAAACTGGTAAGATTGCGCAGTGTCAACAAGGGTATATGAAAAGGGAATCATGGTGGACAGAAAATTTAACAACTCCCTGCATAAGGAGGCTCCAAAAATATCCACATTTACAATCCTGCGAGGGCCCAGCTCATCAAAGGAAAATATAAAGATGAAGCATTCGCAAAGGTATTCCTCTAGAGGTGCCAAGTGGATGAGCCATCTTGGCCTCCTCCGTAGGTTCCCCACAGCACAGATGATAGTCTTCAGCCAAGTGCCTACACTCTCCTTGATATCAGAGAGCTGCTGAACCTGTGGATACTGCAAGACTTTGGGCACCAATAATCTTCCAGCAATTGTACTGAAGGCTTGTGAACCCGATAGTGCCCTCTGCAATACCCATGCTGCAACAGTACAGATTCAACATTGGCACATACCCATATATGTGAAATATCGCGAAGGGACGTGATACAGAAAAACAATTTCAAACCCAACCCGTTCACTAACAGTTGCATCAGCCTCCATTTCATCATCAGGAAAGTAATGGAAGGGTGCATCAAGGGGCATCTGATCATCATTACTCTGCTCACTGAGGCTCAGTTTGTATTCCACAAGGTGCAGTCTGTTCCCAACAGCATCACAGCCATTGACCAAACATGGAGACAAGAGCTGAACTCCAGATGTGACATGACATTGGCCGCACTTAATATCAAGTCAGCATGTGATCAGAAGTATCATCAAGGCGCCCTCAAATGACAGGAGTCAATGCGAATCATCGGAAAAACTCTCCGTCGGATGGAATCATATCTGGGACAGATGAATATGGTAGTGATAGTTGAAGGTCATTCATCTCAGTTCAAGGATGTCACTGCAAGAGATGCTCAGTATTGTGCCTAGTCCTCAGCACCTTCAGCCGCTTCATCTATCACCTTTCTTCACCCATACGCTCAGAAGTGGGGATGCTCGATGACGATTGCTCAATGGACAGAACATTTGCAACTCCTCAAATACTGAGCTGTCCATGCCCACATATAGGAAAGTCTGGACATTCTCCAGGCTTGGGGAGAGAAGCGTCAAGTAAGGTTCACCTCACATACGTTCTAAGCAATGTTCATCTCCAAAAAATAATCTAACCATCGTCCCTTGGCGTTCAATGAAATTATGATTTCCGAAACCCCGCTATCATCATCCTCAGAATAACCATTGACTAGTAACTGAACTGGCCAGCCAGTCAAATACTGTGGCTAAAGGAGCAGGCCAGAGGCTAGGAAATCTTTGGCGAGTACCTCACGAGCTGACTCCCCAATGCTTGGCCACTGTCTACAATACACAACACAGCAGTTCCCAGATAAATGCTGCTCCAATAGCCCTCAGGAACCGCAAAACCATCCACCACAAAGCTTGATTGGCAGCCCGTCAATAATCACGCGCTCCGTCCACCAGTGACGAACAGCAGCGGCAGTTTGCACCAGCTAAAATATTTTCCTCAGGAGCATTCCACTCTTCCTCGTACAGTACATCCCAAATCCACAACAGCTGTCATCTGGACGGACAGGAACAGCAGGCACATGGAACACCAGCACTGCAAGTTTTCCTCCCCACCACTCACCATCCTGGCTTGGGACTATCACCGTTCCTTCATTGTCGCTTGGTCAGACCCTAGAACTACCTCCCTAACTGAACTGTGGGTTTATGTGCATCACGTGCACAGCCATGGCACAGGAATGTAGTTCCCCACCACCTTCCCAAGGGTAAGAAGGACCGGCAGTAAGTGGCTGCCTAGGCTGCAATGCCATCCTCCCATAAAAGAAGAATAACGATATAGACGTGCTAATGAGGCAACAATGCTCACCATGTTTCACCATGCTCACGATCGTTATATATATCTCTGCAGCCTTTCTGTTCTCCCGTCAGCTTACCTTTGTGCATAGGTTTATATCATCAGCAAAGGTAATTAAATATTTCTTTTTTTCTTCTATCGCTTCATTAAGATTGATTTCAAGAGCCATTCTGCAACTTTCAGCCTTTTATTCAGGAACAGAAAAAGGTCATTCTGAGCATCGGGCATTTTTGTATTGAAATGGAGTAGGTATTCAATGCCTCGAGCCAGTTTCACAGAATTAGAGGAAGGCTATTAAGTCCTTCTTGTGTTTGTTACAAATGAGCAGGAGGAAGCATTCAGCATTATTCGATCCTATTACACAGGGAAAGTGAGAAACACGATTAATGCTATTTTCGACCCTGAAAGACAGGAGCAGGGGGAGATTTTGCACCCACAGCCTATTGCCGTGGAAAACTGGAGACTGACTGTATGAAAGCAATTAGCAGGGCGTTGGAATGCTGAACACAGGCACTAATGGATCACAGAAGTTTGGATAATTATGCTTCTCTTGTAGAATTGCATATGTTGCCGTTTATCAATGTTAATGATTTCTTTAACAAAAATAAACACACCTTTAAAAACTCAGCCGGACTGGCAGCATCTGCGGAGAAAAAGACAATTTCGAGTCCATAGGACTCTTCAACAGAGCTAAGTAAAAATAGTAGAGAAGTGAAATATAAGCTGGTTTAAGGCGGTGGGGGGGTGGGGACGGGGGGGTGGGGGACCAGTAGAAATGGATGGATGGCCAGTAACAGTTGGAGATAGCCAAAAGATGGCATAGAGAAAAGTACAAAAAGGTGTTGGAGGTGGTGATATAATCTAATGAATCTGCTAATTATGGGTAGAAAGCAGAAGAAGCAAGGTAAAGATAGTGGTGGTAGGGAGGGGTGAAGGAATCACAAAAGGCCAAAAGGTAGAGATAAAAGAATAGGTGGAAATACATTAAAAACTACGGGAAATAGGTGGTAAACTAAAAGTCTATCTAAATTATTGGAAAAAGGGGGTGGATCGGAAGGGGGTGGGGTAGGTGGAGAGAGTTCATGATCTGAAATTGGTGACCTCAATATTCAGTGGAAGGCTGTAAAGTGCCTACTCAGAAGATGAGGTGCTGTTCCTCCAGTTCCCTGGCTCTAACCGCCTCCACTTCACCATGGACGTTCAATCACTCAACACCTCCATTCCCCAACCGGGATGGCCTGATGGCTTTCCAATTCTTCCTCGAACAGAGGACCGAACAATATCCATCCACAAGTACTCTCCTCCGTCTGGTTGAATTTGTTCTGACACAGAACAATTTCTCCTTATACTCCTCTCACTTCCTGTAATTAAAAGTTGTGGCTATGGTTAACCACATGGGTCCTAGCTATGCCTGTCTTCTTTTGGGGTATGTGGAACATTCCTGTTCTAGTCCTACTCTGGCCCCTTCCCACAACTTTTTCTCTGGTACATCGATGATGACTTCGGTGCTGCTTCATGCTCCCGCCTGGACTTGGAAAAAAAAATATTAAATTTGCTTGAAATTTACACCCCTCCATCATTTTCACATGGTCAATCTCGGACACTTCCCTTCCAATTCTTGACCTCCCTGTCTCAATTTCTGGTGTTTCACTGTACACCAATATCCATTATAAGCCTACCGACTCCCACTGCTACCTTGACTACAGTTCCTTACACCCCGCTTCCTTTAAGAGATGCATCGCAGTCTCTCAGTTCTTTCACCTCCGTCGCATCTGTTTTGATGATGTCACTTTCAGAAACAGTTCCTCTGACATGTCCTCCTTCTTCCTTAAGCGAGGATTTATACCCATGGTGGTTAAAAGCGCGCTCAACCGTGTCCAGCCCTTCTCCCGCGCATCAACCCTCACATTTTCCTCTCCGTCACAGATACATGATAGAAATTCCAACACCTGCCAATTTACGTCCCCCTCCTCACCGCCCAAGAGCCCAAACAATCCTTTCAAGTGAAGCAGCATTTCACTTGCAATTGCCTCAATTTAGTCCACTCCATTCATTGCTCCCAATGCGTTTCCACTACATTGGAGAGACCAAGCACAGACTGGGTGACTGCATTGAAGAACAACTTTGGTCTGTCAGCACGCATTACCCAGACCTCCCTGCCACATGGCATTTCAACACTCCACACTGCTCTCATGCCCACATGTCCGTCCTTGGCCTGCTGCATTGTTCCAATGAAGCTCACCACAAATTGGAGGAACAGCACCTCATCTTCCGACTGGGCACTTTACTGCCTTCCGGACTGAATATTGAGTTCAACAACTTTAGATCATGAACTGTCTCCTCCATCCCCATCCAATTTCTGATCCACTCCCCCACTTTTTTTCCAGTAAGATTTACACCTATTTCCTTTATTTTTAAATTTATTTCTATCCATTGTTTTATCTCTACCTTTTAGTCTTTTTCGATTCCCTCACCCCAAGCAAACCCCTTTCGGGCTATCTGTACCTTGCTTCTCCTGCTATCCTCCGTTAGACAACGCATTCCTTAGATAATATCATCACCTCCAACACATCTTTGTCCTCTTGTCTATAACATCATTTGACTATCTGCACAAATCACTGGCCCTCTATCCAGACCTACGCGTCCCAGCGCCTCCTACCAAGCACCCCCCCTCCCCCCGCCCCCCGCCGCCTCCCCCCCCCCCCCATAACCAGCTTATTTTTCACCTCTCTTCTATTTTTCTTAGTTCTGTTGAAGAGTCATACAGACTCGAACTGTTAACTGTTTTCCTCTCCGCAGATGCTGCCTGACCTGCCAGATTTTATTTTTGTTTTGGATTTCCAGCATCCGCAGTTTTTTTTTTTCCTTAACCATAATGATTTTTTTTTATTCTTGTTGGTTTTCATGACATGAAAGTAACCATGTGGAAGCTGTGATGGGTATCTCTGGCTCATGCAACCGTGAGGATTGAGGGATTTATGTTGCTGAAGTGAAGTTGTCAGATGATAACAGGGGATACTGCAAGCACTCCCCGATATCGGTTTAGGTATTTACACTATATGAGAAGAATCACAAGAAGAAATTTCTGCCGTTTATTGTCCAGGAACGGATCATGGGTGATTTCAATTTACATTTAAACTGGAAAAATCAACTTAATAGTAGAAGGATGGATGACTAATACAAAGAATGCCTCTGATGTATATTTGGTATTTTGCATTTAAAAAGTATAAATTAATGGCCCCAGAGTAAAGGCACTCCTCGGTAGCAGCGTTTAAAATATGATTGAAATTTGCCTCCAGTTTCAAATGGAGAAGAATATGCCTAAGACTAGTATTTTAAGCTTAAATATGGGCATCTATGTGGGCATGAATGCTGAGCGAGCTGAAGCAAATGGGGATATTAGAGTAGTGGACATCTCAAAGGAGAATCTGTGGCTGACAGTTAATGAGGCATTTCAGAATAGTCAGAATAAGTATATCTCTGCAGTAAAGGAAGATTATTAAGGGATAACTCAAAAAGTTAGGGAAATCATCGAGCTGATGGAAAACAAAATGGACCGTGCAAAGTTAGCTGCCAGGTCAGATGATTGGCCAGATTAAAAGGAACATCAAAGAATAGCAAAATGGTTACCAGGAATACGAAATTAGAGTATGAGGGGAAACCAGGTAGAAATGTAAAACGGATTTTTTCGAAAGGAAAAGACTAAGTAAAGGGAGTGATATTCCCATTCTGAATTTTTTAAAAAAGAGGCAATATTAGCTAATAAGGAAATGGCGGATAAAGTTAAGGTATATGTTCCTTCTCTACTCAGCACACAAGTAACACAAATGTTCTAGTAATAGTTGTAAAGCAAGAGCAGAAAGGGAGAGCGAGACTTGGTGAAATTGCAATCACTAGGAAAGAGGTGGTGAACAAACTGACGGATCTGCAGGCAGAAACGTCTCATTGTCCTCAGAAACATTATCCTCGGATCTTAAAAGAGGTGGCTAATGAGGTAAGAGATGCATTGATGTGAAAAATCCAATACTCTCTAGTTTCTGGAAATGTTCCATTCCGCTGGGAGCGCTTTAAACCTCAATATTCACGAAGGAAGGGCTATGGAAAACAGGAAACAATGGGCCACTTAGCTTGACATCTGCCATGGGGATGGTGTTAGAAGCGATCAGGCAGGAGGTTATAGCTGGACACTTAGAGATAATCAAGGTAATCGGGAAGAGTATCCATGGTATTGTGAAAGGGAAATCTGGTTTAACCATTTAATTGGAGTTTCTTGAATGATTAACGTGGGTTGTGGACAAAAACGGATCCTTTTGCATGCACTGTATTTCGGATATTCGGAAGGCATTTGATAAGATGTCACATCAAAGTTTATTTTAGATGTAAAATGCTCATGGCCTATGGGTTAACTTATTATCATGGACAGAAGATTGGTTAGCTGGCAGATAACAGAGACAAGCGAGCGTATTGTCGCAAAATGGGAATGTTTCACTCTGGCAGGGTCAATGTAAATAACATTTGGTGATGCCTAACCTGAGAAAGGCTGCAGGATTCCGAACTGCAGAGGGATCAACCTGGTCAAAGGCATGAGTCGGAAAAAGTGGCCATGCAGGGATGGCATTGTAATTCAGATGGGTAATTAAATGTTATGCTTTTTTGTGAGGGTAATTGAACATAAAAGTGAGGGTGTTATGCTTCGCTTAAACACGTCATTGGTGAAATCTGGAATATTGTTTGTAGTTTTGATTTCCATGTTTATGGAAGGATGTCAATGCATGGAGACACGTCAGAGAAGGCTCACTAGGTTGTCACCTGGAGTGAATAGAGTGTCTTGTGAGGAAAGGTTAGGAAGATCGAACTTGCCTGCAGAGCATTTTACAGGAGGGAGGGGTGAAATAATTGAAGGTAATGCGAACCTGAAAGCTATTGACAAGGCGGTGGGAAACCATCTTTCATGTTTTGGGCGAGCCCTGAATTAGGAGGCATCTATTAAAAAAAAGGTTTTGCCCTTTTAGGACACAGTTTATGAGTTTGTGCTTTATTTTGTTTGTTTCTCCTCGAAGTTTATCTGACTTTGGAACTCTCTGCCTTAGAAGGTGGAGGAGGAACGATCACTGAATATTGATAAGATGGAGGTCAAGATATTATTGCAAGGAAAGTGAATCAAAGCTTATGGGGTTGGTTGGGAATTTGGATCTCGAAACAAACAGATGAACAGATTTATATGAACCATATAAATGCTGGAGAAGGCTCGATGGGCCAAATAGCCAAATAGCCTATCTCTGCTCATATCTTCTCTTTTTGTATGTTTGTAATCGTGACGACATGGAAGAATTTGATAACAACAATATAAACATTAAAGTTTAGATGTTGCCAGAGCGAAAGAGGTCAGTGAGGACACTGGACATGCTTATTGCGGTTTTGTGAGAGTTCGGATATAGGCAGCAGAGTTTTAGATGTGTTTTGATCATTCAGATTTGTAACTGGTGTTGCCAGGAAAAGAATTAGAAAAGTTGAGCCTGGATTTCACAAAAGGACAGGTGAGGCTTTGAGCAGCAGATGATCTGGAGTAGAAGTTCTGATATAATGTGGAGGATCGAGTGAAAAGCACTGGGTGACGTGATAATATGGAGGCGCTTGTCAGTCATGGCCAAGTGGATCACAGAGCTTGTGACCCCTCTGGTTCAGCATCAGATATTGGCCAGACACCGGTCTATGTATGCATATTGATTTGAAATGAGGAAAATGTCCACCACCTTCACATTCTTCAGCATCACGGAGGGTAATGCAATGAATCATGGATTTCAGACATAGCATCTGGATAACAGGAAGTACGCCAAAGCAATGATTGGAGAGTGAGTTAACGAGATCATCAGTAAGTTAAGAATGGGTTTTCGAGTTAACAACTGAACGCAGAGATGCAGGAAAAAAACACAAAAGAGGGCAGATTAAATGGCTACAAGAGTGACAGCGTCAAACATCGTTCATATAATTGCTCACTGAGTAGGGTTTCTTACTGGGCCACAAACAATAGCCACGATGGCAAATAAATCTACTAAAACACTAGTCCGAAATGGATCCACTTGGCTTAGTTATCGACGAATCATCTGCAGAAATAACTTTGAAAATGTAAGATAATCCGCTTTCCCTTGTTTGTACATTCTTGCTTTATTGTTCCAACATCGAGTGTATTGTCGTAAGATTCGAACCAATTGATCTCAGATTCTGATCCAGTTTTGCAGCATTCAATTTGATTGTTCTCAGATTCAAACCCATTGTTGTAACATTTCAATCTATTGTTCTCAGATTCAGATTTGTTCAGGCAAACTGGGTAAATGTTGCTAGAAAATGGAAATTCTGCGGCAAAGTGGAATCCCACTGGCTTCCGTGGAATGCAGCTGCAGGCCTGTCATCCTCAGCATAGTGGTGAGTATCACCAGCTTCACACGGGAGGCGGGGGTTCAAATCACTGACGCAGCAAAAAGCCATTGTTCAAATTGTGCACCCCAGAAGGCATGCTCCCCATTTTTATTAGCAAATGTGTTTTCATTTACCGATGAATATCGACCAAAAGGGCACATCCTCATCAATTCGGGCAGAAGGCAGATTTGCAAATAAACATCATGAGGAAAGATGTTGGAAAAAGTAGAACTTAAAAATCCCCGGTCGGCAAATGGCCCTTTACCCCATCGTGCTGCCAGCCTCCATCTTGTAGATGTCGCAACATTTACCGAAAATAACTCATCCCAAAGTTTATCGACGGCACGTCATAAAAAAAAAAACATGCTTTTGAATCGAGAACTGCACAAGCCGCAACAGGCTTTAGGATAATCGCTAAGGCCGAAGTACTTCACATCCCGGCCCGATTGAGCATCCAGGGCTAACTGATGACGACACCTTCCAGGCAGGAAGACAGCGCCACGTCGCCTGTACCAGATGCTGCTCCAGCCTGAAGTAGGCTTGTGCTGGCCAGAGTGTCAGCCGACATGTACGCAGAGCATTTCCGGGAGCCCCAAACTGGCAAAGCCAGTACACAAATATCATTTGAAGACACGGAAATTCCCACTACTTGCAATCAATAGGAAAAGTCAAATCATATTTCAAAAGATACCCATTCAATCGCACTCCGCCCTTCTTTCACCTTATTCCTGACTTTGTACATTCATTATGGCATGTGCACACTTCCCTTGAGAACATAAACATTCAAGCCGAACAAAAAAGCAGCAACCTTGCATGTAGTTTCCTCAAAAGGCCAAGATAATCATGCGTAAAAACAAAGTTTCGCCAAAGATCACATCAAATCTTTGCTGCCTGATTACTCACTCTACTTCAACTGAAGTTCTGACCGCGAAAATGTGCCTGGATTTTGAACGCCGCTCTATAACCTCTTCAGAATACACTGTGCTTGATGCTGTAATAAACTATTGGATTTTAGCTTTGCCAGCAGCACGAGTCAAACATGGCTTGTTCCTCCCAAGTAACAGGGTCTGTTCAAGTGTGACGCACAGAGGTCAAACATGAAAGCTGAGTGAGAATACCGGTCAATTTGCACAGAAACCCAAATTTTTGGAAAAAAAAAATCAGCGGGCCTGAAAGCCTATGTGGAAAGAAAGAAATGCTTTACTTTCCGAGTCCGTGGGGCACTTTTTCAAAACTTTCATATGTCAATTTTGTTCGATCATGTTTGCATATGTAGGCTGTCTTCACTACATTTCTGCACTCCTCTTTAGGCACTTAACACTCAGTCTGAAATTGAAACAGCCTTGTGGAAATCCTATCCAATAGTCTCGGATACCACTGCATCAAAACACGCTCTCCACATGTAGCCTCTGCTCCCCTGACTACATCCCCTTCTTCTGGTCCACACTTCTGCAACAAAAGCGTTCAAGAAATTTGGGATTTTTAACGCTTCGATCAAGCACCGTGTTTTATGTCTGTGCTGAAAGCTGACCGTGAGAAGTCAACATATTTTATTCCATTTTTCATGGCGCCGCTAGCGTCCGTGGATCCTGCAGCCTTTATCTCTGAAGAGTGACCGAGAAGGATTTAAAATGCAGAGCGACAAGTGGTGATTGGAAACATTGCTTCTGACAGGTTTGCATATGTTGCTGAGTGAAAATGAATAAAGAAACGTCTTTCTTTACCGCTTACATGTGAAGTTTTAAATTCGACACACAACATGGTTTGTGTGGATTATAGAAATAGAGCGAGGAGTGTGGCTGCAGGTGATTGGCGTCTGAATCAAATGGACGACTGGAAATCCTTGTGAATTCTTTGAAAGATTGTGCGAGTGACAAAATGAGGTAAACAGCCGAGGAAGATGGACCTGTGCCTTTGGGCAACGGGAAGAACTGACGTCATGTACCAAGTTTCAAGAAAGACTATGCATCCCGTTCAAACCGATGGAAGTTAATTGTCTGCATTGTGCAGGCAAACTGTGCAACTATCGCTTCAAAATGAAAATCTGAGTGCAAATTGGGATATCACTAGCTCCCTTGGGAAGCATCTGCCGGGCTCTCCCTGTTAGTATAGGGATGAGTATCCCCGCCTGTCACGCGGGAGACCGGTGTTAGTTCGCCGATGGAAAGACAAGTCCTTGCTCGCATTGTGCGAGGTGGAATGCGTGCTCACGCTTTTGATTCGTGAAACCGGTTTTATTTTCCTTTTGGTGATCGACCTAAGGAGCATCGACACAGCATTTTGGACAGAGGCATAGTTGACAAAATATACCATGAGCTAAATTTCTGGACAGTTCTGGTTATCAATATCACCTGTGATCAACGGCCCTTTCCGCCATCATTCTGTTTTCTTTCACCTTCTGAGCGTCGAAACGTTTACCCAAAATAACGCATCTCTATGTTTATCCAAGGCAGTTTACTATATTAAAAAAAGACTTTAGAGAGGGCGGCAGCACAAGTTTTAAAACATTTTCCGATAATCGCTGAGGCCGACGTACTTCACATCCCGCCCACGATTGAGCATCCAGGGATGACTGAAGACGACACCTTCCAGGCAGGAACACAGCTCCATGTCGCCTGTACCAGATGCTGCTCAAGCCTGAAGTAGGCTTGTGATGGCCAGAGTATCGACTGAAATGTAGGCAGTGTGCTTCGGTGAGCTCTAAACTGTCAAACACAGTAAAGAGATAACATTCGAAGGCACGCAAATTTCCATTACATGCAGTAAATAGGAATAATAAAATCTTATTTCAAGAGATACTTACTTAATCACGCTCCACCCTTCTTTCACGTCATTCCTGAATTTGTACATCACTTATGCCATTTGCACACTTCCCTTGAGAACATCAAAAATCAAGGCGAAAAAGCAGCAACCTTGGGCAAAAATCCACTGCGTCTGTCAGGAACGTCTCGGATCTTTGCCACCTGGTAACTGACCCTACTTCAACTGAATTTCTGACCGCCAAAAGGTGCCTGGATTTTGAACGCCGCTCTATAACCTCTTCAGAATTCACTGCGCTTGATGCTGAAATAAACTATTCATTCTCAGCTTTGCCAGCAGCCCGAGTCATGCATGGCTTGTTCCTCCCAACTAAGAGGTTCTGTCCCAAGTGTGACACACACATGTGAAAAATGAAGACCAGCCGAGTAAACCGGTCAATTTTCACAGAAACCCAAATTGTTGGAAAAAATCAGCGGGCCTGAAAGCATCTGTGGAACGAAAGAAATGGTTTACTTTACGAGTCCGTGGGGCACTTCTACAAAACATTCATTTGTCAACTTTGTTCGAACATGTTTGCATAAGCTGCCGTACACAGGCTATCATCACCGCATTTCTGCACTCCTCTTTAGGCACTTAACATTCAGTCTGAAATGAAAACAGCTTTGTGGAAATCCTATCCAATAGTCTCCGATACCGCTGCATCAAAACACGCTATCCAAATGTAATGTCAGCTCCGCTGACCGCATCCCCTTTTTCCGGTGCACACTTCTGCAACAACAGGGTTCAAGAAATTTGGGATTTTTAACACTTCGATCGAGAGCCGTGTTTTATTTCTGTGCTGAAAGCTGACCGTGAGACGTCAACATATTTTATTCCAGTTTTCATGGCGCCGCTAGCGTCCGTGGATCCTGCAGCTGCACTAAGCCTTTATCACTGAAGAGCGACCAAGAAAGACTTAAAATGCAGAGAGCGACAGCTGGTGATTTGCAAACGTTCCTTCTGACAAATTTGCTTATGTTGCTGAGTGGAAATGAAAAAAGAAACCTCTTTCTTTACACTTACATGTGAAATTTTAAATTCGACACACTACATGATTTGTGTGGATTGTAGAAATACAGCGGGGAGTGTGGCTGCAGGAAATAGGCGTCTGAAGCAGATGGATGACTGGAATTTGTTGCAATTTCTTTGAAAGAAGGTGCGAGTGACACAATGACGGAAAGGGCCGAGGAAGTTGCACCTGTGTCTCTGGCCAACGGGAAGAACTGACATCATGTAGCTTCTGACAAGTTTACTTACGTTGCTGAGTGGAAACGAATAAAGAAATGGGTTCCTTTACCGCTTACATGTGAAATTTTGTATCCGAAATTATGACTTGCTTTGTGTGGATTATGGAAATGGGGCGGCGAGTGTGGCTGCAGGAGGCAGGCGGCTGAGTCAGATGAATGAATAGAATTCCTTGCGATCTCTTTGCGAGAATGTGCGAGTGACAAAATGAGGGAAGTAGCCGAGGAATAAGCTTTTGTGCTTCTGAGCAACGGGAAGAACTGACGCCATGTAGCGATTTTCAAGAAAGTGGATGCATCCCGTTGAAACCGATGGAAGTTAATTGTCCGCATTGTGCACGCAAACTGTTTGACTATGGCTTCAATATAAAAATGTGAGTGCAAATTGCAATATAACTAGCTGCCTTGGAGCATCTCAGCTGGCCTCTCCTCGTTAGTACAGTGGTGAGTATCCCAGCCGGTCAGGCTGGAGACCGGCGTTCAATTCCCCGACAGGGTGACAGGTCTTTGTGCGAGGTGGAACGTTTGCTCACGCTTCTGATTCGTAAACGGGCTTCATGTCCACATGGTGATCGATCTAAACAGCATCTACACAGCATTTCGGACAGAAGGCAGATTTGACAAATATATACCAGGAGCAAATTTTCATCACAGTTCTGGTTATGAATATCAACTGTGTCCAATGGCTATTTCCACCAGCATTCGGTCTTCTTCCACCGTGTGAGATTACCCAAAATAACGCATGGCCATGCGTACTCTTCCCACTCTACTAAAAAAAAACAGACATTAGAGACGACGGCGGCACCAGCCTTGAAAGATTTAGCGATAATCGCTGAGGCCGAAACACTTCACATCCCGCCCCCGATTGAGTTGCAAGGCTAACTGACGACGACACCTTCCAGGCACGGACACAGCAGCACGTCACCTGTACCCGATGCTGCTGAAGCCTGAAGTAGAGTTGTGATGGCCAGAGTGCCAACAGCAATGTAAGCAATGCGTTTTGATGAGCTCAAAACTGGCAAACTCAGAAAATAAATAACATTTAAAGGTACGTACATTTCCAGTACTTGCAATGAATAGGAAAAACAAAATCTTAATTCAAGAGATACTTATTCAATCGCACATCCTCCTTCTTTCACGTCATTCCTGAATTTGTAAATTACTTGTCGTATCTGAACACTTCCCTTGGGCACATAAAAAATCAAACCGAAGGAAACAGCAACCTTTCATGCAGTCTCCTCTAAAGGCCGAGAGCATCATGTGTAAAAGCAAAGTTTCGCCAAAAATGCCCTGGTTCTGTTAGCAGGGCCTCAAATCTTTGCCGCCTGGAAACTCACAAAACTGCAACTAAAGTTCTGACTGCCAAAATGTTCCTGGACTTCAAACGCCGCTGTATATGCCCTTCAGGGTAAATTGCGTTAAAAGATGAGATAAACTATTCGAATTGGCCTTTGCCTGCAGCCCGAGTAATGGATGGCCTGTGCCTCGCAAGTAAGACCTTCCCTCTGTAGTGTCAAATTGCCCGCTGGATGAGACAACAGGTCATTTGCCTCAAAATGAAAAATTACTGGAAAATATCACACGGCCTGATAGCATCTGTCGAGAACCAGAGAGGGTTGTCGTTTCGACCCCATTGGAGTCTTCATCAGAACGGTCATTTGTCAACTTTTTTCGGACGTATTTGCTTATGTTGCTGTAAACAGCCTATCCTCACCGCCTTTATGCACTTCTCGTTAGGCAGTTAAAATTCAGCCTGAAATGAAAACAGAGCTGCGTATAATCTATCCAATAGACCCATACAATTCTGATTCAAAATATGCTTCCCCCATGCAGCCTCTGCTTCCCTGATCTCCTTGCCCCCTGTTAGTCCTGCCTTCTGCATCTACATGGTTCCTGCCGCTGCACTGAGTCTTTCTCTCTGAAGAGGGTTCCCTGAAGTTTTTAGAATTCAGAATGGACCAGCTGGTGATTTGGAAACATTGTTCCGCCATGTTTGCTTATGTTGCTGAGTGGAAATGAATAAGTAAACTTTTATTTACCCCTTTTACATGTGATGTTTTGAGTCCCACCCCATGACTGTTGTCTGGATAATGGAATTGAAGTGCAGAGCATGGCTGCAGGAAGTTAGCGCCTAAAGCAGTATTCCTTATCAGACTTTGCGAGTGACACAATGAGGCGAATAGCCGACGAAGAAGCAAATTTGCTTCTCGTTGACGGGGAAAACTGACGTGATTGTATAAGTTCGGAGAGGGATGATGCCTCCAGTGTATTTCGTTGTAAGGTAAATTTATGAATAGTGCAGGCAAACTGGGTAAGTGTTGCTTCTAAATGGAAATCCCACGGCAACTCAGAATCTCACTGGCTCTCGGGACATGTTGCAGGCCTGTCCTCGTTAGTATGGTGGTCAGTATTCCCAGACTGTCACGCGGGAGACGGTGGCTTAATTCCCCCACGGTGAATTCATCCTTGTTCGAAAAGTGTGCAGTAGAAGCCGAGTTGACGATCTTGCATTGTGTTTAGATTTCTCTTTTGACAGTTACCATTCAGCGTGAAATTCAATCACCGTTACCGACTGTTTCTTCAATGGACTGACATAATTCGCTGTCAAAACATTCTATCATCTTGCATCCTTTGGTTCCGTGAAATCATTGCGTCCTGCATGTCCTGCCTTCTGGAACTAAAGGTTTCAAAAAGATTTGTGACTTTTAATCTGCCGATCGAGCTTCTTCCTTATTTCCTGTCCTTAAAACTGACCTAGAACATTCAAGTTTTTGTCTTTATTATTTTTGTATATCAATGCTACCAAACATGGGTCGTGCTGCTGCACTGAGCCGTTCTC
Organism: Carcharodon carcharias; assembly: GCF_017639515.1. Taxonomy (NCBI): domain Eukaryota; kingdom Metazoa; phylum Chordata; class Chondrichthyes; order Lamniformes; family Lamnidae; genus Carcharodon; species Carcharodon carcharias. Next base: position 2,575,504 of record NW_024470775.1, read on the forward strand.
TGTGAAGAGCCTGCACAGCAACTTTAAACACCCACTGAGCGCGCCAGCTGTTGACTTCAGAACGTTTTTTTTCGGACCTGTTTGCTTTTGTTGCTCAGTGGGAATGAATAAACAATGTCTGTTACTGATTTCAGGTGATGGTTTGCCTCCGACCAAATGATTGTAAATTGTGCTGAAAATGGAAATGGAGCCAATAGCGGGTCTGCAGGGTGTAGGCGACTGAAGTAGATGGACGGCTTCAACCTTTGCATGTGAACAAATGAGACAAATTGTGAGGGATGAAACTGGAATGACGGAGTGATGACCTGGAGGGAAGATGCGCGCCACGTATTTCTCTTGAATATAAACATCTGGACTGAGCAGGAAAACGGGGCAATTTGTACATAAAAACTGAGAGCTGAGGGCAAATTGAAATCTCACTAGCCGACTGCGTGAACACTGGCCAAGCTCTCCTCGTTAGCATTGCGGTTAGTATCCCCACTTGTGACGCGGGAGACCGGGGTTCATTAACCGGGGAGTAAATCCTTTGTTCCAAACATTAGACATTGACAGCTTTTCATTCGGAAATCGCTCTTCACTCCCACGTGGGGGTGCATCAAAATGTTCCCGCGCTCAGCATGGCGTACAGGACGCAGATTTCCGTAAAACAAATATGAGCTAACTTGCTGGACAGAGCAGGAAATCACAATCTACCGTGGGAATCAGCCGTTTGCCCCATCATCGCCCATAGCTTGTCGCATTAAGTAACCATAGCCGCTTTTGCATGGAGACAATGCATTTCTTATGTGTCCATGACATATTCCTGAAACGACATGTTTTGGAAACGACAACGGCACAAGTTATGGCAGATTTCGCAAAGAAGCTCAAAGCCAATTTACTTCACAACCTGACACTAATGAGGATCGAACACTGACTGACTACAACATGTTCAAGGCAGGGTCACAGCTCCTAATCAATTGCATCGTATGCGGTTAAAGCCTAAATTAAGGCCACGATGGCTAGACTGTCATCTACAATGAACACAATGAACGTTAGTGAACTATGAACAGAAGAACACAGAAAGGAAAACACATTGAGGCACGCAAATTCAAATTATGTGCAATAAATATGAAATAAACAAACATTGTTCAATTATATTCTCATCCAATCGCTGTTCTCCCTCCTTTCTCTGCATTGCTTCGTGTGTAACTTCCTTAGGGAATACGGACACTTCCCTTGAGTACATTACAATTCAGTCAGGAGTAAATAAAAAAAAAACACATTGGATGCAGTCTCTTCAAGAGGCCAAGATAATTGTGTTTTAAAATAAACGTTCCCCGAGCAGGCCCTGGTTCTCTCGCCTGGTAACTCGCCTTTCTGTAACTAAAGTCCTCTTTCTGATCATGTCCCTGCATTTTAAACTCATATCTTTACCCTCTTCAGAAAATGCTGTGCTTATATGGGAGCAAAAGTATTCGAGTTCATCTTTGCATGTGGCAGCAGTCATGAATGTTTGTTGCCGCAGCACTGAAAATTTCTCTCTCCAGTGTGATGCACAGAAGCCTAAAATATCCACAGGGTGCATCAATCGGTGACTTCCAAATTTGCTTCTGGCGTGTTTGATTATGTTGTTCTGAATTCAGGCTTTCCTTAGAGGATTTAGACTTCTCTATTGACAGTTAACATTCAGCCTGAAATGAAAACACCCTGGCAAAAATCTGTTAACTGGACTGAAACAATTCTGCGTTGCAACATACCTTCCTCACTCAGTCCCTGGTTCCGTGAAATGATTAACCCGCTGATTGCCCACCCTTCCGCAAGTAAATGTCCCGAAAATATTCGTGATTTTTAACCCCTCGATTGAGCGCCTTCTTTAATTTCTGTGCTGAATGCTGACCATGAGCAGGCCAGTTCTTTTATTTCACCTGTCGCCGCTGTCGGACATGGCTCCTGCCACTGCACTGAGCATTTCCCTCCGAAGAGAGCCAGGAAGGGTTAAAAATTCAGAGTGCGCCGGACGGTGATTTGTAAATCTTGGTTCGGACAGAGTTTGCTTATGTTGCTGAGTGGAAATGAATAAACCATGTTTGTTTCCTGTTTCATATGACATTTTGAATCCAACCGCTGATGGACGTTGCCCTCGAAATGGAAATGCAGCGCATATCGGGTCTGCAGATGGTGGGCGACTGAAGTAGATAGGCGGCTTCAATGTTTCCAAAGACTAAATGAGGCAATGTGTAGCTATTGATGCATCTTGGCTTGAGGATAAAGGGCAAGAAACGACTGAGCAATGATCTAGAGAGATGATACTTCGCGTGTGCTTAATTGGAATGTACATTTCTGAATAGTGCAGCAAGATTGGGATAGTTCCAGAGCTCAGTTTCCCGAGAGGGGCATAAACCTTTGTTCACACCGTGAAGCAACGACTCATGTTTTTGATTCGCAAATCAGTTTTCCTTGTCACGCAGAGATCATGTTAAATGCCATGCACTCAGCAGGATTATAATAAGTTGCTTGGTTGATAAGAATGTGTCTTTCAGAATTGGGTCAGAGGTGATGATTGGTGAGTGGCAGGTGAGTAATTGCGTTATAAATTTCTGTCCAAAACAGGTCACATACAGTTTGAGGTAGGTCTGCGTTGCTCGGACATGTGGAATGTGCACTCTGTGGAATGTGGGAAATCCTGCAGGCACAAAGTGCTCTCGATGTCTACATCTGTAGGAAGTGTAACCAGCTGCAGAAACCTCAGCTCCGGGTTGCGGAACTCCAGTGGCAGCCACAGTTGCTGCGGTGCATCCAGGAGGCTGAGGATTACGTGTAAAGCACCTTTAGAATGGAGGTCTCACCACATCGAAGTAGTCCACCGTTAGTGATGGACTGAATGGCCGCCAGGGTAAGTGGGAGAAACAGGAATATGGTGCTTGAATTCCCTGAGTTTATCTAGCTCTCTAAATGTGTTTTTCTTTGTCACGTTTTGGATGCTGGTGGACGAGATGGTTCCTCAGGGATATGCAGGAAGCGTCAAATTCTTTGGAAGACTGGTGTCTCAGCTACACAGCATGAGAGGAGAATGAGTGAATGTGCTACATAAGTAGAGAATTCCATAGCTAGGGGAGCAGACAGCATTTTCTGGCGCTGTAGCTGTGACTCCGTGATTTAATGTTGCCTGTCTGGTGCCAGGGCCATGGATGTCACAGAGTTGCTGCAGTACTTTTCTCTTTCTAGAGGAGGGTGAACCCCCAGATGTGGTGGGCCAATTTGGGACCAAGGGCATATATATGAAAAATGATGAGGTCGTGAAGGCATTTTTTAGGGAATTAGAAGGAGAATTACAAAGCAGGACCACAAGAGCAGCAACCTCATTATTACTCCCAGTAATACTTGCTAGTGAACAGAAGAACGGGACGATTAGGCAGTTCAACACGTGGCTGCAGAAATGGATTATTTGGAAGGAATTTTATTTCTGAGTTAATGGGACCAGTTATGGGGCAGCTGGAGCCTGTAATTACATGCGAGTTACAGCTCAACAGAGCCGGGAGACGAATGTCCTCGTGGGAAGTTTTGCTGGTGCTGCTGGGAGATTTAAACTACTTTGGCGTGGGGAGGGAAGCCAGAGGGATTTCCAAGCTGGAGTGGAGAACTAAAAACCTGCCATTGGGAATTAGAGAAATATTCAATGAAACGTAGGGTATATCAGACAGCAGCCTTAAAATAAATCGAATACTTGGAGAGCTTTATAGAACTAGAAGCAGCAAAAGAACGTTGTTAGATGAAGTCAGGATAAGGGCGTTTTTTTTAAAGCCTAAATCAGGCTTAACGTGTATGTATATGAATGCACGTATTGTGATTGTTAAGACTGATGAAATAAAGCAGTTTGACAAATAGGATTATGAAATTATTGCGACAACAGAAGCCTGCTTCAAAGAAGGGCACCCCTAGTTGTTAACTCTTCCTGGGTAAAAAATTGTCCAGGAGAGACAGGAAAGGAAGAAATGCGTGGGTGTGTGTGGTGGTGGCGTGACAGGGAATAGTAAGCTGCACAGTGGCATTATTGTTTAGAGATAACATATGAATTGTGGAGATACACAATGTGCCAAGATGTTCATGGGTGGTATTTCAGGGTTTTGAGAGAGGCAATTAAATAGGTGCAGTAAGATAGAGTGGTGTTGTATACTATAGGAGTGTAGAGAAACACATTTCCAAAAAAAAAGGGAGGTGGGAGAAATGCAGGGAAACTATACTGTTGGGCCATACATTACTCCAACATGGACTTGATTGGGAGTAATGCAAATGGACAAGAGTGGCGAGAGCTCCTGCAAAGTCTTCAGCATAACATTCTGCCGCAGCATTTTTCCATTCTAACTGGAAGGCAGGCACTGTTGGACCTCGTTCTGTACATTGTGTAGGTCAACTGAATGAAGTATCAGCAGGAGAAAATTTAGGCACCATGAACATTGCAGCGTAACGTTGGTCATGCAAAACGCCAAGGTAATATCCAGAGCTTGGATAATTAATTAGGACAAAGCCAACAACGGTTAGATGAGTTTGCATATCATTCGAATGAATTGGAATCAAACTTTGCGCAAAGGAAATTGGATGAAAAAGCCGTGCGGTCAAAGAAAAAGTATTGCAGCATCTTCAAGGTATATTTCATTCAAGGGGAAAGTTAGGACAAATAAACTCAATGCCATTAATGATGAGAAAGGTAGAAGTGAAACTGAAAAGGAAGCATTGTCCATGCAACACATGTTAGGTAGAAAATACAACGGAGAATCAAGCCGAATGTAGAAGCCCCAGAGCTAATGTAAAGAAACTAAGTACGAAAGCAAAAAGCGATTATAAAAGGAGACTGGCAGCATCATCAGACACAATCCCAATGTCTTCCATAAGAAGATAAATAATGGATTGGAGGTAGAAGAGAGAGTATGGACGATTAAGGGTAATAAAACAGGACTTACACGTGGAAGCAGGAGAAATCGCAGAGTTACTGAACGAATACTTCAGACCTGACGTCACAAAGGTAGAAGCTGCTGCCCAGGCCTACGCAAGAAAGTAGGAAACTATTAGACCAGAAAATTTATTATTGAGAACGTGCAGGTGTTATAAAGGCTTCTTTGCCTTTAAATTGATAAGATGATTGATAGGCATCCAAGTGCAATGAAGGATTTGAGAATGGAAATTCCAGTCTTCGTTAGACACAAGGGCGGTGCTGGAGGACTGGCGAGTTGTGAATGTTACACCGACGTTCTATTGTTGGGAAACCTGTGTAATCTCGAGATCGGGGCTAAATCAATAGCCCACATTTATAATTCCAAGACAATTACGGAAAGCCAGTATGTACAGCTTGAGGAAAAATCATGTTTATCAACTTGCTGAACTTCTTTGAGGAGGTAACAGAGAAGCTTGATAAAGATAAACCAGTTCATGCAGTGTCCATGTATGTTCAAAAAGCATTTGAAAAATGCAGCACAAGTGACCAATATTCTAGCTTATGGGGTAAAATCTTAAGTAGGTTCTGGGATAAGAAGTTATCTGAGAAGCAACAAACAGAGAACAGTGGTAAATGTTTTTTCATTGGAAGAATGATTGTAGTGCAGTTCCCTTGCAGTCTGCGTTAGGAGCCCTGATCTCCCTTGTGAATACTAATGAGCTAGACTGTGGTGTTCACGGCAAGATTTCAAAATTTGCAGGAGATACGAATAATGCAAATGTTGTCAACTCTGATGAGGATGGTCCTTAATTTCAAAAGAGCGCAGAAATATTTCTGGACTTGGAAGGACAGTGGGTGACCAAGTCCAATGCAGAGATGTGTCAGATAGTCGTTTTCGCAGGAAGAATATGGAAAGAAAGCGTAAAGGGCGAAAATCTAAATGAGCTTCAGGAAATTAAGGACCTTTTTATATGTCCACATAACCTATTGAAGAAGGCAGGGCATGGTGAGAGCAGTGAATAAAGCCTTTGATATCTTTGGATTTATTAATAGGCGCACTGAACACAACATTGAGGACGGCAAGTGGACAATTCATAAGGCAGGGGTAAGGTCTCAACTGGAGCGTCACATCCAGTTCCCGCCGTCATACTTGAGGAAGGGTTTGGAGACAATGGAGAGAGTAGAGCAGAGAATCAAAATTATGATTGCGGGTAAAGAACTATAGCTCTGAGGATAGATGGGGGAATTTCATCTGTTTAGCTTAGCGAAAAGAAGGCTGAGAGTAGGCTTGAGAAAGGAATTCATGATCCTGAGTTGTATAAACAGGGAAACAGTGAGAATGTTTTCCAACTCAAGAGAGCATCAAAAATGAGAGGGCATAGAATCAAAGATGAGTAAAAGTGATGTGAGAATATTTTTTCACTCAGTGATTGGTTGTAATCTGGGACAATCTCCCTGAGGGGATGGTGGAGGTAGATTGAAGAAAGGCATTGAAAAAGGGAATTGGATTCCTAACTGAAAAGAAGTAACGTGCAGCTTTAGGGGTTTAAGGCAGGGGAGTGGAAGATGATAAAATGTTCTTTCAGAGAGTCAGTGCAGACTCGCCGTCCGAATAATCTCCTTTTGCATCATAAGGATTCAGGGTTTTTCTGAATGTGTTACAGAGCTGGAGGCTGTCACTGGCATATTAGAGTGGGTGACCGTCACAATGGTTACACAGCTGGTGACTGTAACTTCGGTAACAAATTGTGGTGGGGAGTGCAGCACTGTGTAAATGGAATAGGGTGCAGACACTCTGCTTACACAGCTAAGGGATGTAATTACAGTGAAAGGATGTGGGGACTGTCGCTATTGTTGCTGTGCCAGAGGGTCATCACTATGAAAAACGGATTGGGCGAAATGTCATTCAGGTTACAGAGCCAGGCACAGACACTAAGGTAATTGATTGGTAAATTGTCCCTCAGGCTACAGAGCCAGGGGCCAATCGGTATAGGAATTGATTGAGGAAACCATCACTCATGTAACAGTGCCAGAGTTCACTCAGGCATTGCATTGGCTGAGCAGACTATCAAACAGGTTACAGAGCAGGGGTCCACACATCATAGCAAATAATTGTGGAGACTGCCACTCAGGATACAGATCCGGGAATGGTCACTATCACAATTGATTGGTTAGACAGTCAGTCACGTTACAAAGCCAGGGGCCACACACGCATTAAATACATTGGCAAGACTGTCACTCAGGTAACAGAGACGGGACCCAGTCACTAAAATAATTGATCGGGGAGCCAGTGACTCAAGGTACGGAGCCAGGGCCCGGTCAGTATCGAAATCGATTGGATTGTCACTCAGGTTAGTGAAGAAAGGAACCATCAGAACTCCAAGTGTTTGGCGAGACTGTCACTGAGCTTACAGAGCAGGGGCCAGTCATTCGAATAATTGATTAGGGAATCTGTGACTGAGGTTGCATGCCCGCATGACAGTCAGTATATTAATTGATTAGGGAGCCTGTCACCCAGGTTAGAGCCGTGGAGCAGTCTGTAAAATAATTAATTGATGAAGCTTTCACTCAGGTTACAGGGCCAGGGATTATTCAGGATTGTAATTCATTGGGGAATCTGTCACTCAGGTTAGAGAGCGAAGGGCCTGTAAGTACAATAACAGTTTGCGAAGACTGACACTCACGTTACAGACCAGGGCTCAGTCAGTATAGCGATTGATTGTGGAGTCTGTCACTCATTTTGCAGTGCCAGTGGTCATTCGGAATCATTATTGATTGGGGACACAGTTAGTTAGTTTATAGATCCAGTCTACTCATTTATAGCAATGGATTGGGGAGACTGCCAATCATGTTACAGAGCAGGGAGCCTTTCACTGCAGGAATTAAATGAAGGGACTTTCTCCCAGGTTACAGAGGCGGCGGGCAGCACAATGTAGGAATCGATTGAAGAGACTGTCACCAAGGTTACTTAGCCTGGATCAGTCATTGTGGGAATTTATTGAGAAGAATGCCACTCAGATTACAGTGCCAGGGGCTTGTCAGTAGAATAACTTACTGGGAAGTCTGTCGCTCAGGCATCAAGGATGTGCACCAGTCACTATATTAATTGATTCAGGAGTCTGTCACCCAGGTAGCAGAGCCGGGGTCAGTCACTTTTGGAATGGATTTGGATGACTTTGACTCAGATTACAGAGCCAGGGGTCATTCAATATTGTAATTGATTGGGGAGACTGTCAATCAAGTTACAGGGCCAGAGGTCATTCACGATAGTATTTGATTTTGGAGAGTGCCAATCAGGTTACAGAACTGGGAACAGTCACTATCAGAATTGATTGCGGAGACAGTCATTCAGAGCCAAGAGCCACTCATGAATGCGTAATTTAGTGAGGAGACTTTCACGCAGGTTACAGAGTCGGGGCCCAGTCAAGAAAGCAATTGACTGGGGAGAATGTCATTCAGGTTAGAGAGTAGGGGCCCAGTCAGGAATGTAATTGACTTGGGAGAATATCTCTCTATGCCTGCAGATTCAGTTGCCACAAAGTATTCTGATTAATTAAGGAGACTGTCACTCAGTTAACAGATCCAGAGAAACTCACACTAGGAATTGTTTGGGGAAGGTTTCTCTCAGGTTAAAGAGCACGGGGCCAGGCAATATCAGAATTTCTTGAGGAGACTGTTACTCAGGATGCAGAGCCAGGGGTCAGTCAGAAGAGTAAATTTATGAGGAGGCTGTGACTCAGGTTACAGAGCCGGAGCTCAGTCAGTATCGGAATAGAATGGGGAGACTGGCACTCAGCTAACGGTGCAGGGACCCTGTCACTAAAGGAATTCATTGAGGGACTGTCACTCAGGTTACAGAGCCGAGGACAGTCACAACATGAATTGATTGGGGAGACTATCACTCAGGATACAGAGCCACCTATCATTAACGACCATAATTGACTTGAGGAGGCTGTCACTTAAGTCTTTGAGCAAGGCACCTGTCAATATTCTAATTGATTGGGGAGCCTGTCACTCTGGTTAAAGGGCATGGGCCGAGTCAATAAATTATTTGATCGGGGAGGCTGTGACTTAGGTAACAAAGCCAGGGGACTGTCAGTATAGTAATAGATTGGGTGGTCACTCAGGTTAGAGGAACAGGGGTCCACCAGAACAGCAAGTGTTTGGAGAGAATGTCGCTCAGGCCTCGGGGCCAGTCAGTACAGTAATTGATATTGGGAGCCTCTCACTCAGTTTAGAGAGCCTGGGACCAGTCTGTGTAGGAATTAATGGATGAGGCAGCCACTCAGGTTGCAGAGCCAGGGATAACTCCGAATTGTAATTGATTGGGGAATCTGCCACTCAGTTTAGGGAGTGAAGGGCTTGTTTGCACAGCAATAGTTTGCAGAGACTATTACTCACGTTACAGAACCGGGGCAGAGTCAGTGCAGCGATTGATTGGGAAAACATTCACTCATGTTACAGAGCCAGGGCCTTGTCAGTAAAGTAATTGATTCAGGACACAGTCACTCAGGTTACAGAGCCGGGGGCCATTCATGTATTGCAATTTATTAGGGAGACTGCCAATCAAGTTACAGAGCAGGGAGACTGGCTCTGCAGGAATTGATTGAGGACACTATCTTTCAGGTTACAGAGCCTGTCAGAATAATAACCTGGGAATCACTTAGTGCTAGGGGTAGGATGGTGCAGAATTTGTAAGGTTCATCCTGAGGTCTTCTTGAGGCAATATGTAGATAGATTAACTAGGGACGGGGTAATACTGGACCAGTTATTAGGGAATGAACCCGCCAGGTGGTCGAACTTTCATTGCGGAGCGTTCCGGGAAAAGTGACAATATTTCAGTAATTTCAAGGTACTGAAGGATAAGGAGAACAGGAGTCTTCGGGTTAAGGTGCTTAATTGGGAAAAGGCTAATTATAACAATATTAGGCAGGAACTGAGAATTCTAGACTGGAGGCGGATGTTTGAGGGCAAATCAATAACTGACATGTGGGGAGCTTTCAAATGTGAGTTAAAACGAATTATTTCTATGATCGTGGTCTGCTAATTATCATCTAAGTTAATAGTAACGACAGTAAATAGTTGAGAACATTCTGGCCATCGGCAGCCACAACCTGCCAATCGCAATCATAGCTAATTGCCCCTAGCATCTTGTTTCTTTCCTCTGAGACTTGGCAAAATTATTAATTGGACTTCATTTCCATCAGTATGAAATTCAGCTAGCAATCTCTTATACAGGAATTTATCAGGTGTCCACTGCGTGTTGATACAACTAAAGCCCATAGACATTCCAATGTCAAATTATTGAGTAAGCACTTCAATAAATTTAATGATTTTTTCCGGTCACAACCTACCATTTATAAACCTTTGATGACTTTCTCTCATTAGCATAAACATCTCTATCTGTCACACATTAGAGAGACCTGTGCTAATTACCCGACAACTAAGGAAAACTAGTCTTACTGGCCGATAATTCAATGGTTTCCTTCTGACATCGTTGTTAAATGGCGGAAAAAGAAGCAACATTTTCCACACTTAAGGGCTGGTAGCCAAGTATAGAAAACTGTGTAAGTACATGGGCAGATGCATCTACAACAAGGTCTTGAAATATTGTCATAATGTAGAGCTATTAATTTCTCAACTTCTGTTATCCTGCTTACATTAACGTTGTTCAGCCTTTGCTCTGATTCAGTAATAATTTCCTTCTGATGTCTAGCATGTTGATCTCTCCATTTACATTGATTATTGATAGAATGTACTTATTCAACATGTCTGCCACCTCCTTATTTTGATGGACAATGGCGCCATTAACAGATATAACTTGCCTTACATTGCTTCTGACTGTTCATTTCCGAAAAACATGGAACATCAGAAAAGGAGTACGTCGTTTGTCTCTCCTAACCTGCTCCATCATTTATTCTCATCATGGCTGATTCTCTAGAATCATCCCTCATCCCACATCCCTTCCAACTTTTCGCATCCATAAATCTATCGATTTATTTCTTAAGCATATTCAGTTATCTGACCTATACAGGGTTCTGTGGTAGAGAATTCCATATGTCTAATACTCTTTGAGTGAAGGCTATTTTTCTTCATCTTAGTCCTGAGTGGCCTATCCCGTATCCTGAGAATGTGACCCCCTTTTTCACGACGCCTCAGCCAGAGGAATCATCTTCACTGCTTCCAGTCTGTACATCCCTATCAAAATGATATACGTTCCAATGTGATCCCCTCTCATTCATCTGAACGCCAGCAAAGTTGGGTCTAAGCGGCCAAATTACTCCTCAGAAGACAAACGTGCCTTCATTGGAGTCATTATGGTGAAACTTCCCAGCACCCCCATGTGGCAGTATATCATTAGTTTGGGACGGAGGCCGAAACTGCATACGTTACTCCAAGTGTGGTCTCAGCAAGGCACTATAAAGCTACAGTAAGACATCATTGATCCTGTACTCAAGTCCCCTGGCAATGAATCCTAACAAACCATTTGCTTTCTCAACTGCTTCCTGAGCCTACAGGGTTGTTTTCAGTGATTGGTGTACAAGAACACCTATGTCCTATTTAAATCAACATTACCAACTCTATTAACATTTTTAAAAGTCTGTGCATTATTTTTTTGCCTAACAATTTCGATCATTCCACACTTGTTTTCGTTATCTTTCATGTCATCAATTTGCCGCTCGGTTTACCCCTGTCTAAATCATCTTGAAGCCTCTTCACACCCTCCTGACCGCTCATATTGCCACCAAGTTCCGTGTTGTTAGCAACATTCGAAATATTACATTTTGTTCCCACATTCAAATCATTTTAACCATTTGCTGCTCTTTGTATGTTTCCCATGTACCAGGATCGGTGTTTCCTGCATTTATTGAGGTAATTATTTCCTTCCCCTCTCATAACTTTTTCTTGACCCCGACTTGACCTTGGATGTCTTTTTGGAAATTAGTTGTGTTGCAGGTTGGGACCCGTAACAAGCTGGGGCCTGTAACAAATTAAATTATCTTTGAACAGCCTTCCAATGTCGTTTGCCCTTCTCATTCAAATGATTACCCCTTGTTGTTTGTCAGAGAATGAATTATCTCAGATACATTCAAGGATCTCCTCAACTTTCCAACATATGCTGGTCTGCCTATCAGGAACGTCATGGAATTTGCATTGACAAAGATGTACATAATTCATGTAACATTTTATTGCTAAAAAACAGCTGATATTCAGGGAATGGTGGTTGATCTCAGGAAGGAATGCGAAGGAAAGAAATGAAATGCAAAGAGATCGAGTAACGGCATAGAAACATAGAAATATAAATACGAGCGGGAGTAGGCCATTCGGCACTTCTATCCTCATCAGCCATTCATTATGATCATGGTTGATCATCCAACTCAATATTCTGCTCCTGCCTTCTGCCCATACTCTTTTGTGCCTCTCGCCCCAAGAGCAATATCCAACTCCCACTTGAAAACATAAAATATGTTGGCGTCAATTATTTTCTGTGGCAGCGAAGTCCAAATGCCCACCACTCTCTGAGTGAGGAAATGTCTCCTCATTTCAGTCCTTAAAGGTCTCCCTCGTATCCACAGACCGTGAACACTGGTTGTACAGTTCCCAACCATCGGGAATGTCCTTCCTGCATTTGCTCCGCCTAGTCCTGTCAGAGCTTTATAGATTTCTATGTGATTCCCAATCATTCTTCTGAAGTCCAGTGAATAAAATCCTAACCGATTCAATGATCCCCTTATATGTCAGTCCTGCCATTCCACCAGTCAGTCTGTTAAACTGTCGCTACGCTTCCTCTATAGCAATAACATCCTTCCTCAAATAAGGAGAACAAAGCTGCAGACGATATTGCAGGTGTCGTCTTACCAAGGCTCTGTACAATTGCAGCGAGACACCCCTGCTCCTGTCCTCTAACTTGCCTTATTTACCATTTGTTGCACCTGCATGCTTAACTTCAGTGATTGGTTTACGTGGATACACCAGTCTATTTGCACATTCACCTCCCTCAATTTGTAGTCATTCAGATAATAATCTACCTTCCTGTTTTTGCTACCAAAGTGGATAACCACACATTTATCGACCTTATTCTGCATCTACCATGTATTTGTCCATTCACCCAGCTTGGCCAAGTCACACTGAAAAAAAGCTGCTTCCTCCTCACAGCTCACCCTCCCACTCAGCGCTGTCTCACTGCAAATTCGGAGATACTACATTTAATTCCCTCATCTGAATCATTAATATATATTGGAAATAGCTGTGGACCCATCATCGATCCCTGCGTTCACCTTTAGTCACTGCCTACCATCTGGAAACAAAATCCACTTATTCCGACACGTGTTTCCTGTCTGCCAAAAAGTTTTATATCCATCTCAATACACAACCCCCCATCTCATCCACTTTAATTTTAGACGCCCGTCTCTTACGTGGGACTTTGTCGAAAGCCTTCCGAATGTCCAAAGCAACAACAACAATTGGCTCCCCCTCATCAACTCTACGAGTTCCATCCTTGAAATATCCCAGTAAATTTTTCAAGCGTGATTTCCTTTTTGTAAATCCATACTGAAACAGTCCAATTCTGCCACTGTTTTCCAACTGCACGGCTGTGAAATCTTTCATAATTTACTCTACAATTTTCCCCACTACCAATGACAGGCTGTTCTATAATTCCCTGTTTTGCTTTTCACCACATTTTTTTAAATAGCGGGGTTGCATTAGCTATCCTCCAATCTGTCGGAACTGTTCCAGAGTCTTTAGAATGTCGGAAGATGTCCACCAATGCATCCACTATGTATGGGGCCACCTCCTTAAGTAATCATTGATGTAGATTGTCAGGCTCTGGAGATAACTGGCCTTCAATCCCATTAACTTCCCCAACACAATTTCTCTACTAATAATGATTCTTTCAGTTCCTCCCTTGGGAATTGGAATAGGACACTTCAAGTCCAGCATCCTGATAATAACTCTGAACAAATCCACTAAAAATGATGAAAAATCTCATCTTGCTGATTGCAGTTTTAATGCTCATTCAGCCCAGTCCCATTGTTGGAGGGATGTCCCCACTGAGCCATAGAGCTATATAGTTCTAAATTTCTCTGATCACTCAGTAGCCAGTTTTCGTACTGTTTGATTTTTTTAAATTTCATGTTTTAAGTTCATGTTTTAATCGGCTGAATTAACATGATTCTGCGTGAGGCTGAAAGATTTAACATTAAACATTTCTACAGGTTAATTCACTGAATGTTTAGCCACTAGTTGAGCTGCTAGAGGGAATGGCGGTTGTTGGGAGCTGATCTGAACACAGCACCAAAAAAGGGGCAGTGCCGGCTGGTGGATCACAAGCAGACGAATGACCTGCAAACGAGACTCTAGAGTTGGACTTGCACACACGCACCTCATAGGGGTAGAACCCACTAACAACTCGCGATCACTGCTACCTGCTGTGAAGTGCGAAAGTGCAGAATATATGTGTGGACAGTGTGCTGGGAGCGTGCTGCACTGTTCGATGTGTCAATGTTTGGATGAAACATATAATAGAGATCCAGTCCACCTCTTCATCAGAAAGAGTATGTCAGACAAATGATCTGAACATCTGGCAGATCTCTGTGGTGTCCTGGAAGAACACCACTCTCTCAACATGACCTGAGTTTCCTCAGACTGTCTAATGTCATTCTCCGTTCGTTGGAGTTTGCTGAAAGCTGGTTGGCTGCAGTGTTTTCCATAAAACAGTCTCGGAATTGCGGAAAATACCGATGGTCTCATGAAATCTTTGGACCGTTCAATGACAGGAATTGGCTCGATTTAAATGTTGTAGCTTTCATTTCACTATCTCTGGTCTCAGATTGTGAGTGCAGTCGTGCCCCCACGGAGAAAAAAAATCTTGGAATGACTTTCATGCAAAGCGCGTGTCTGTAAAGATCCAGGGGAGGGAGGGAAGTGTGGGCTCTAATTAAATAGATGCACGTTCCTACTTTATTTCGGTTTACAGGGTTGCCATGTTTCTGCAGTGTGGACGGAGGAAGTTATAGGATTTGGATGTCTGGAAGCAACGACCGTTTTGCCTTCCGTGAAAGGAACAAGATGGTTTGCTACAGACCAAAACGGTAACATCCAGTGATGGATTTCTGGCATCATTTGCTCTCCAAGCTCTTAGTGAATGATATCTTCGTTAATTGGTAACAAGCTCTGTTTGATTGTTTAAATCAGTGACCCTTGACCCTGTATTACTGCTGTCTGAATAATGGGCTGCTCTCTGAATTAAAACTTATTGCAGTAATCACATCCTATTGCCTGTGTCTACTTTCACTTTGAGATAAGGATGTCTCATGACAAGGTGATTGAGGACGTTATGAGGCTGGAAGTAGATGTGGGAATCACACGGAATGGGATGAGGAGTTCACTGTAGGGAACCTGTGAAATTTCAGAACAACACATTGAGAAGCAGACCAGGATAAAACAGTTGTCTCAGGGTATCACCAGTCTGAACATTCCCGGACTAAGATATCTCACAAATATCTGGGTGCAGAGAAGGTGCTCAGGGTTTTGAAGTGGACGGTGAGAGGGGGTCAGAATTGAGGTATTGTTTCCGGGATTGGGAAGGGGCACGGAGGGAGGTTCAGTATTTGAGCGCACGGGGAAGTGTCTAGACCTTAGGAATTATGTGCAATAGCCGGCCGTTCGGACATTTTTTCTGTTCCTTCATTTAATAATAACATGGTTGATATGATTGTGCCCTCATGTTCTTGCCCTGCTAATCCAAGCACCATTTGACTCACTTGTTATTCAAGAATAATATGATCATAACTGCTGAAATGTTGATAGGCTGGACATTTTTGCAGGTTCAAGAAGAATCTCCGTCATTTCCATTGAGGGAGCAGCATAACTGAATGGCAATTTCGTACTTTACATGTCTTCACGAGAATTGACTGAGTTTTGCAGGAAGCAGCATTCAGACACTTTTGGGAAACCTGTGCTCTCGGTGTTCAAACCGAGGGTCTACCAACTGATCTATCCTCGCACAGGGCAGACAAATGCACTTGCTCTGTTTCGAAACAGATTTTCTAGCGTGTCAGGGAAACTTGAAAACCATTTACAGTTCGGCAGATGGTAAGTACTTTACAGGATGTTGAAGTTGATCTGAGTCTGGTGAGTGAGTCAAAGCAATGGGAAAGAGTGTCATTTGTTGGGGACTCACTTCAATGTGTGACAAAGTGAGCGCAGAGAGTTGAGAAGGTTTTAATTGGGTGCGGAAGGAAGATCAAAGGGATATGAAGAGTTTCAGAGGGTGTAGGTCTGGGGAGAGATCGATCAGAGGTCTGTGGGAAGTTTCAGTCAGCGGTGAAGTGAGATCGATGGCTGAGAAGAATTCCAGCGGGTGGGGTAGGGCGATCAGATATTTTGGGAAGAGTTTCAGTGGGTAGGGGACTGCGATCAGATGAATGGCACGTGTTTTAGTGGATGGGGAATGATAATTAGAATGTTGGGATGCGATTAACTGAGTGGAGAAAGAACATGAGACCGCTGTAGAGAGTTCCTCTGCATGGGAAAGGGCGATCAGATGGCTGAAAAGAGATTCAGTCGGTGGGGAACGGTATTAAGGGGGACTGAAGTGCTTTAGTAAATGTGCAATATTGTCAGGAGGAGAGAAATAGGGTCAGCCGTGCTGGAGAGGGTATGGTCTCGTTATGTGGTGTAGGGAAGCAGAAGGGCTCCAAATGAGTATTGAAATCATATTCACAATGGGTTGACTGGCCTCCTTCAGCGTTTATGTTCATCCTTTCCATTTTTCTATGGAAAGATAGATATTGTGGGTCTCAAATTCAAGATCCAAGAACACTAAAAACAATGGCCTCCTTTTAAAATGTAATCACTGCAGTTGGAAATACCGCAAATACATTTCACTGATGTGAAGTAGAGCAGCTACTGGACTGCAGAAAGTCAAATGTTGAGAGATGGGAAGCCTGGGAGAGGAAGGGTGAAATGAAGGGAGGGAATAGAATGGAAGTGGGTGAAAGGAAAAAACACGTTAAAGGCAGAGAGTTTGAGGGAGGTAGTTCCAGAGCTAATATCCCAGGCAGCTGAAGGCATGGCCACCGATGCTCGAGAGATTGAAGCCTTGGTTGCCGCACGATTTGAGGTGTGGAGATGCCTCAGAGCTTTGCAGGGCTGGATGGTCTTTCAGAGATAGGGACAGTAAAGGCCATGTTGTGATT
The DNA here is from genome assembly GCF_017639515.1 of Carcharodon carcharias. Lineage (NCBI taxonomy): Eukaryota > Metazoa > Chordata > Chondrichthyes > Lamniformes > Lamnidae > Carcharodon > Carcharodon carcharias. The sequence continues at coordinate 2,592,616 of NW_024470775.1, forward strand.
TGACAAAATTGAGGTGAATTGTGATTCTGAGACCAAGCATCAATGCAGGTCAACAAGGACGGGGATGATAGGTGAACGGTATTTGGTGAGAATTCAGATATGGGAAATATTTTTTTCTAATGACCTGGAGGATGCAAAATCAGACGTTCACCAGCATCTGCACTGGGACACTCGGGTGCTTCTGTATTTCAGCATGCCACATCTGAGAGTTCAGCAATATCTCAGTATTTAGACCATATGATTATTTTTTAAAGAGCTATTTTCCTACCACTGTGGACAATTTCCCATTCTCCCACATTTGACTCAATTTTCCAGTTCTTTCTCATTAACGTAACCTGTGTATTTTTTTTTTTTTTATGTCTCCTTATGTCATCTTCACAATTTACTTTCCTACCTGCATCGAAGTCATCCACAAATTTAGCAATGACTGCCTAAGTATGTTATATATGGTGCATATGTTCCTGAACCCTGGATCAGCATCTGCAAACGACCCCACCTAAGAAGGAGGCAATGTCGTTGATGTAGCAGCAGAAAATGTTTTGAATGGGGGAGCTGGAAGTAGAGGGGGCCAAGTGCTATGGCATGAGGCAAGTGTGGCGCGGATTGACAGTGGCAAGTATGATGTGGTGGGCATCATGCAGACATGGCTGCAAGGGGATCAAGACTGGGAGCTAAATATCCAGGGATATACACCTTATCGAAAAGATAGGCAGGATGGCAGAGGGTAGGGGTTGCTTTGTGGGTAAGAATTGAAATTAAATTGATAGCTAAACGTGACGTCGGGTCAGATGATGTGGAATCTGCATGGGTAGAGTTGAGGAGCCGCAAAGGTGAAAAAAAAAACATAATGGGAGTTATGTACAGGCCTCCGAACAGTAGACAGGACGTGGGGCACAGGATTCACCAGGAGATCGAAAAGTCGTGTAAGGAAGACATGGTTACAGTGTTCATGGGGATTTCAATATGCAGGTAGACTGGGAAAATCAGGTTGGCAGTCAATCCCAAAAAAAGGAATTTGTGGAATCTCTACGAGATGGCTTTTTGGAGCAGCTTGTGGTTGAGCCAATAGGGAAGAGGAAATTCTAGTTTTAGTGAAGTGTAAGGAGGCGGATTTGAAAAGGGAGCTTAAGTTGGAGGACCCCTTAGGAGAAAGTGACCAAAATAGGATAGAATTTACCCTGCAATTTGAGAGGAATTACAGTTGAAAAAAGGCAACTGCGGAGGCATGAGGGAGAAACTGGCCGGTATTACTGGGAGATGAGACTCGCAGGAAAGACACTGGAACAGCAATGGCAGGATTTTCTGGAAATAAATTGGGAGGCACAGCAAAAAATGATCCACAGGAAGAAGAAGCATTCTAAAGGGATGACGAGACAAACATGGCTGACAAAGGAAATCAGGGACAGCATAAATGCTAAAGAGAAAGCATAAAATGCAAAGAATAGCAGTGGGAAACCAGGAGATTAGGAAGTCTACAAAGACCAACAGAGGAAAACTAAAAAAAGGAATATGGAGTGCGAAGATTAAATATAAGGGTATACTAGCCAGTAATAGAAAAGAAGATCGCAACAGTTTTTTTTTAGATTTATAAGGGGTAAGAGAGAGACAAAAGTGGACATTGGGCCGCTGGGAAATGACGCTGGAGTTGTAGGAGTGGGGAACAAAGAAATGGCAGAGGAACTGAATAGGTACTTTGTGTCAGTCTTCACGGTGGATGACACAAGTAACATCCTCAAAGTTCAAGAGATTTGGGGAGCAGAGATGAGTATGGTGGCCATTAGCAAGGAGAAGGTGCTAAGAAAACTGAAATGTCTGAAAGTGGATAAGTCACTTGGACCAGATGGATTACACACCTGAGTTCTGAACGAGATAGCTGAAGAGATAGTGGAGGCGTTGGTGGTGATCTTTCAGGAATCACTGGAGTCAGAGAGGGTCCCAGAGGACCAGAAAATCGCGAATGTAAGCCCCTGCTTAAGAAGGGAGTAAGGCAAAAGACGGGAAATTACAGGCCGATTAGCCTGACCTCAGCCGTTGGTTAGATTTTAGATTCCGTTATTAAGGATGAGATTTCAAAAAATTTGGAAGTACATGGTAAAACCGAGCAATTTCAGCATGGTTTCATCAAGGGGAGGTCATGCCTGACAAATCTTTTAGAATTCTTTGAGGAGGTAACAAGTAGGTTTGACAAAGGAGAGCAAATGGATGTTATCTAATTGGACTTCCAGAAAGCCTTTGACAAGGTGCCGCACAGGAGGCTGCTCAGTAAGATAGCCCATGGTGTTAGAGGCAAGGTACTAGCATGGATAGAAGATTTACTGTCTGGCAGGATGAAGAGAGTATGAATAATGGGTTCCTTCTCAGGATGGCGGCCGCTGACTATTGGAGTTCTGCAGGGTCAGTGTTGGTACCACAAACTTTCACTTTAAATATTAATGATCTGTATGAAGGAACAGAAGGGATCTTGGCTAAGTTTGCAGATGATACAAAGATAGATGGAGGGACAAGTAGTATTGAGGAAGCGGGCAGGCTGCAGAAGGATTTGGACCGCTTAGGAGAATGGGCAATGATGTGGCAGATGGGATACAAAGTGGCGAAGTGTGAGCTCATGCAATTTTGTAGGAAGAATAGAAGCATTGACTATTTTCTAAATGGGGAGAGAATTCAGAAATCTGGAGTGCAAAGGGACTTGGGGATCCTAGTCCAGGATTCTGTCAAGGTTAACTTGCAGGAAGAATCGATAGTTAGGAAGGCAAACGCAATGTTGGCATTTATTTCGAGAAGACTACAATATGAAAGCAGGGATATGCTGCTGAGGCTTTATAAGGCTCTGGTCAGACCACATTTAGCATATTGCGTGCGATTTTGGGCCCTGTACCTCAGGAAGCATGTGCTGGCCCCGGCAGGGTCCAGAGGAGGTTCACGACAATGATCCCAGGAAGGAAAGGCTTAACATATGAGGAAGGTTTGAGGACTCTGGGACCGTACTCGATGGAGATTAGAAGGAAGAGGGGGGATCTGACTGAAACTTACAGAATACTGAAAGGCCTGGATAGAGAGGACATGGGGAAGATGTTTCCATTAGTAGGAGAGACTAGGACCCGAGGGCTCAGTCTCACGGTAAAGGGAGGACCTTTTAGAACAGAGATGAGGAGGAACTTCTTTCGCCAGAGAGTGTTGAATCTATGGAATTAATTGCCGCTGAAGGCTGTTGAGCCCAGGTTACTGAGCGTACTTAAGACTGAGATAGATATGTTCTTGATTATATAGGGGATATAGGTTATGAAGAGAAGGCTGGCAAATTGGGTTGAGTAACTTATCAGCCATGATTGAATGGCGGAACAGACTCGATAGGTCGAATGGCCTAATTAATGTTCCTATGTCTTTTGGTCTTCTGGTCTTAGTGTTTCGTCTGGGCCACGTCTTCCGTGTGGGCTCTGTGTTCAGTGTGGGATCTGTGTTCAGTGTGGGCTCTTTGTTCAGTGTGGGCTCTTTGTTCGGTGTGGGCTCTGTGTTCAGTGTGTGCCCTGTGTTCAGAGTGGGCTCTGTGTTCAGTGTGGGCCCTGTGTTCAGAGTGGGCTCTGTGTTCAGTGTGGGCTCTTTGTTCGGTGTGGGCTCTTTGTTCGGTGTGGGCTCTTTGTTCAGTGTCGCTCCGTGTTCAGTGTGCGCACTGTGTTCTGTGTGGGCACACTGTTGAAGGTCAGCTCTGTGTTTAGTCTGGTCTCTATGTTCAATGTTGACCCTGTTTTCCATCTGTGCTCTGTGTTCAGTGAGGGCTCTGTATTCACTGTGGGCTCTCTGTTGAGCGTGCGCTCTGTTTTGAGTGTGGACTATATGTTGATGTGGACTTTGTTGAGTGTGGGCTTCATGTTGAGAATGTGTACTGTATTTTACGTGGGCAGTCTGTTTAACTTGGACCTGTGTACATTCTGGGCTCCGTCTTCACTGTGGGCTCTGTTTTCTGGGTGAGCTCTGTGTTCAGTGTCCGATCTGCATTTAGTGTGTGCTCTGGGTTGAGTCTGGGATCTGTGTTCATTGTGTGCAGCTAATTCAAATTGTTATCTTTATTCAGTTCTGCCTTCATGTTCCGTGGAAGCTCTGCGTTCAGTTTGGTCTCTGCTCAGTTTGGTCACTGTGCTCACTTTGGCCTATCATTGATTATGGGCTCTGAATGTGGGGCCTGGTCTGAGTTCAGTCTGGGCTCACTGTTCTGTGCCAGCTCTACGTTCAATCTGCTCTTTGTGTTCAGTGTGACCTCTGTCTCAGTGTGGGCTCTTTGTTCAGTATGTCTTCGGCATTCAGTTATGGCCAATTGTAATGTGTGGGTCCGATGTTGAATCTGGGCTCTATGTTGAGTATGGGCTCTGTGTTCAGCGTGGTCCCTATGTTCAGCGTGGGCCCAGTGTTCAGCGTGTGCCCAGTTATCAGCGTGTGCCCAGTGTTCAGCGTGTGCCCAGTGATCAGTGTGTGCCCAGTGATCAGCGTGTGCCCAGTGTTCAGCGTGTGCCCAGTGTTCAGCGCGGGCCATGTGTTCAGCGCGGGCCCAGTGTTCAGCGCGGGCCATGTGTTCAGCGTGTGCCCAGTGATCAGCGCGGGCCATGTGTTCAGCGCGGGCCCAGTGTTCAGCGTGGGCCCAGTGTTCAGAGTCGACTCTGTGTTCTTGGCGGGCTCTGTGTTCAGTGTGTGCTCTGTTTTCAGTGCGTGATCGGTGTTCAGTGTGATCTCCGTGTTTAGAGTGTGCTAGATATTCACTGTGATCTCTGTGTTCAGTGTGTGATAGATGTTCAGGGCAGGTTATGCCTTGAAAATGGACTCTGTGATAACTTTATGTTCTATGTTCAGTGCAGACTCTGTGATTGGCCTGGGCTCCAAGTTTACTGTGGTCTGTGTGTTCAGTCTAATCTCTATGTACAATGTGAACTCTGCAATCAGTGTGGGCTCTAAGGTCAGCGTGGGCTCGTTGTTCAGTGTCTACTCTGTGTTCAGTGTAGGCTCTGCATTCAGTGTAGACTCTGTGTTCAGTGTAGACTCTGTGTTCAGTGTGGGCTCTGTGTTCAGTGTAAGCTCTGTGTTCAGTGTAGACTCTGTGTTCAGTGTAGGCTCTGTGTTCAGTGTAGACTCTGTGTTCAGTGTGGGCTCTGTGTTCAGTGTAGACTCTGTGTTCAGTGTAGACTCTGTGTTCAGTGTAAGCTCTGTGTTCAGTGTAGACTCTGTGTTCAGTGTGTGCTCTGTGTTCAGTGTAGGCTCCATGTTCAGTGTAGGCTCCGTGTTCAGTGTAGACTCTGTGTTCAGTGTAGGCTCTGTGTTCAGTGTAGACTGTGTTCAGTGTAGACTCTGTGTTCAGTGTAAGCTCTGTGTTCAGTGTGGGCTCTGTGTTCTGTGTGGGCTCTGTGATCATTGTCGTCTCTGTGTTCAGTGTAGGCTCTGTGTTCAGTGTAGACTCTGTGTTCAGTGTGTGCTCTGTGTTCAGTGTACGCTCTGTGTTCAGTGTAGGCTCTGTGTTCAGTGTAGACTCTGTGTTCAGTGTGGGCTCTGTGTTCAGTGTAGACTCTGTGTTCAGTGTGGGCTCTGTGTTCAGTGAAGACTCTGTGTTCAGTGTAGACTCTGTGTTCAGTGTAAGCTCTGTGTTCAGTGTAGACTCTGTGTTCAGTGTAGACTCTGTGTTCAGTGTAGACTCTGTGTTCAGTGTAAACTCTGTGTTCAGTGTAGACTCTGTGTTCAGTGTAGACTCTGTGTTCAGTGTGGGCTCTATGTTCAGTGTGGGCTCTGTGTTCAGTGTAGACTCTGTGTTCAGTTTGGGCTCTGTGCACAGTTTGATATATGTGTTCAGTGTTGGCCTTATTCAATCTGGGCTCTGTGTTCGGTGTGGGCCCTGTTATCACTGTGGGCTGTTTTCAGCTAGGGCTTTGTGATCATTTGCGCTCTGCCCTCATTGTTGTCAACGTGTTCAGTTCTTGCTGAGTTCATTTCGGGCTTATTTCCAGTTTGGGTTCTGTGTCTAGCTTAGCATCTATGTTCAGTCTTGGCTCCGTGCTCAGTTAGAGCACTGGTTCAATTTGGACTCTGTGTCCAGTGTGGGCTCTGTGTTGTGTGGGTTCTGTGCTGAGTGAGAGAACTGGTTCAGTGTGAGCTCAGTGTTCAGTGTGGGCTCTGTGTTCAGTGTGGGCTCTGTGTTCAGTGTGGGCTCTGTGTTCATTCTCAGCTCAGTGTTCAGTGTGAGCTCAGTGTTCAGTCTGGGCTCTGTGTTCAGTGTGGGCTCTGTGTTCAGTGTGGGCTCTGTGTTCAGTGTGGGCTCTGTGTTCATTCTCAGCTCAGTGTTCAGTGTGAGCTCAGTGTTCAGTCTGGGCTCTGTGTTCAGTGTGGGCTTGCTGTTTATTGTGTGCTCCGTGTTCAGTGTAGGCTTTGTGTTTAGCGTGGGGTCAGAGTTTAATCTGGACCTTGTCTTCATGGTGGCCTCTGTGTTCAGCTTTTGGCTTCGTGATCAGGGTGGGCGCTTTGTTCAGTGCTATCTCTATGTTCAGTGTGGGCTCTGTGTTCACTGCAGGCCCTGTGTTCAGCGTGGGCTCTGTGATCAGTGTGGGCTCTGTGTTCAGTGTGGGCTCTGTGTTCAGTGTGTGCTCTGTGTTCACTGCAGGCCCTGTGTTCAGAGTGGGCTCTGTGTTCACTGCAGGCCCTGTGTTCAGAGTGGGCTCTGTGATCAGTGTGGGCTCTGTGTTCAGTGTGGGCTCTGTGTTCAGTGTGGGCTCTGTGTTCAGTGTGGGCTCTGTGTTCACTGCAGGCCCTGTGCTCAGAGTGGGCTCTGTGATCAGTGTGGGCTCTGTGTTCAGTGTGGGCTCTGTGTTCAGTGTGGGCTCTGTGTTCAGAGTGGGCTCTGTGATCAGTGTGGGCTCTGTGTTCAGAGTGGGCTCTGTGATCAGTGTGGGCTCTGTGTTCACTGCAGGCCCTGTGTTCAGAGTGGGCTCTGTGTTCACTGCAGGCCCTGTGTTCAGAGTGGGCTCTGTGTTCACTGCAGGCCCTTTGTTCAGAGTGGGCTCTGTGTTCACTGCAGGCCCTGTGTTCAGAGTGGGCTCTGTGTTCACTGCAGGCCCTGTGTTCAGAGTGGGCTCTGTGATCAGTGTAGGCTCGGTGGTCAGTGTGGGCTCCGTGCTCAGTGTGGGCTCGGTGTTCAGTGTGGGCTCTGTGATCAGTGTAGGCTCTGTGTCCAGTGTGAGCTCTTTGTTCAGCCTGGGCTCTTGTTCACTGTGGTCTCTGTGTTCAGTGTGGGCTCTGTGTTCAGTGATGTCTCTCTGTTCAGTAGGAGCTCTATGATCAGTGTCAGCTCTGATTTTTGTGTGGATTCTAAGTTTAATCTGGTCCCTGTGTTCACTATGGGCCCCGTTATCAATCAGTATTCATTTTGTTCTCTACTTTCAGTGTGGGTTCTGTGTTCAGTGTTGGATCTGTGTTCAGTTTGATCTCTGTGTTAATTGTCGACTCTGTGTTCAATCTGTGCTCTGTGTTCAGTTTTGGCTCTGTGTTCAGTTAAGGGTTCGGTGTTCAATGTGGGGCCTGTGTTCAGCTCGGACTCTCTGTTTAGTGTGCGCTCTGCTTTCAGTGTGGGCCCAGTGTTCAGTGTCTGCTCTGTGTTAAGTGTGACCTCTATGTTCAGTGAGCATTCGATATTCATTGTTATCTCTGTGCTCCGTGTATGCTCTGTGTCGATTGTGGACTCTGTTTTCAGTGTGTGCTAGATGTTCAGGGCAGCTAATGTCTTGAAAATGGGCTCTGTGATAACTTTGTGCTATGGGTTCAGTGCAGACTCTGAGGTTGTCCTGGTCTCCGGATTCACTGTGGTTTGTGTGTTCAGTGTGGTCGCTCTTTTCAGTGTGGGCTCTTTGTTTGGTTTGGTCTCTGTGTTCAGTGTGGGCTCTGTGGTCATTGTGGGCGCTGGGTTCATTGTGGGCTCTGTGTTCAGTGTGGGCTCCGTGTTCAGTGTGAGCTCTGTGTTCATATTGGGCTCTGTGTTCGTATTGGACTCTGTGTTGAGTGTGGGCTCCGTGTTCATTGTGGGCTCTGTTTTCTGGGTGAGCTTTGTGGTCAATCTGAGCTCTGTGGTCAATGTGGGCTCTTTTTTTCTGATTGGACTCTGTGTTGAGTGTGGGCTCCGTGTTCATTGTGGGCTGTGTGTTCAGTGTGGACTATTTTTTCAGTATGGGCCCTGTGTTCAGTGTTGGCTCTGTGTTCAGTGCGGGTACTGTGGTCAATGTGAGTTCGGTGTTCAGTGTAACGTCTGTGGTCAGTATCTGCTCTGTGTTCTTTGTCAGCTCTGTGTTCAGAGTGGGCTCTGTGACCAGTGTTGGCTCTGTGTTTAATCTGGGCCCCTGTGCTCATTATATCCTGCTATCAGTCTGCCCTCTGAGTTCAGTTTGAGCTCTGTGTTCAATCTGATCTGCGAAAGTGTGAAAGCTTTAGAATAGTGTCTCGCTTATAATAGAACTTCCCTGCATTTCTGTTCAGGGAGGATCCAGATATTGTCCTGATCTGCACCGTCCCCATTACCCCCACTATGACTGGTGATACCACCTGCTGTAGAGGGTTCATTCCCACACAGGCCTCATATTCCACACCATTTTCAATTAGACAGAGACAGACAGAAAGAGAGAGGCCGTCAGAGAGAGAGAGAGAGAGAGAGAGAGAGAGAGAGAGAGAGAGAAGATGCATCCACGAGGCCATGGTCAAAGCAAACTATTTTAATGCTGATATGGAGGGCTGTAGGGTTTGGAAGAGGCCACAGAGATAGGGAGGGGTGTATCGGATGGAGGAGGTTCCAGAGTTAGTGCGGGTTGTAGCGGCTGCAGGACTTAGAGAAATAAGGACAGGTGTATGGGCTGCAGGGAGTTACAGAGCTAGGGAGTGGTTGCAGAATTAGGCAGCATTGTAGGGGCTGGAGGATATTTCAGATATAGGGCGGTTTGTAGGGACTGGAGGATTTTAGTGGTTCGGGAGGGTTGTAGGGGCTGGAGGAGGTTACAGTGATAGAGCGAGTTGTGGGGCTGGAGGAAGTTACAGTGATAGAGCGAGTTGTGGGGCTGGAGGAGGTTACAGTGATAGAGCGAGTTGTGGGGCTGGAGGAGGTTACAGTGATAGAGCGAGTTGTGGGGTTGGAGGAAGTTACGGGGATAGAGAGAGATGTGCCGCTGGGGAATCTTACAGCGATACATAGCCCTGTAGGAGCAGGCGGTGTTTCTTTGATGAGCAGTTATGAGGTGCCTGCAGGATGTTGTGCAGAGACAGGCTATTGTAGGGGCTGCAGATTTTCACACAGATGGGAAAGGTTTTGGAGGACAGAGGATGTTGCAGTGGTCTGGGTTCTAGCGGGATGTGGAGGGAGATAGATGTAATAATGGGAATGACAATAAGGCTGGTGTAATTCCCACTCCAACATTCTCCCTTTCTTTTCCTTGAGCAGTGATTAATAGGGAAAGGGAGTGAAAGAGTTCCACAGTCCTGTCATCTTACCATGCACCTTAACAATTACAAAGATAGTGAAAGGGTTATAATTGGACATTGTTCCAAATAGCTGTTGAGGACAGGTAGGTCCCCTTTCACCCACGATGTGGAAATCCTGAACAATCAGCAGGAGACCAAGAAACAGGATCAGAGTCTCCATCATCTTGAACAGAGTCCCTCTGCGTCAGGATCAGTGAACTGGAAACTAGAGAGTGTGTGTGGAAAAACAGAGAGTGCTTGTGAGAATTTCTCATTCTGGAGACGAGGAGTGGCTCCTGCCTGGGAAAATATATTCCCTTATGTGAGACATGATTGGCCGTTTGGCTCAGGGAGCAATACAATGGGTGTGGACAACTCTGGGTTTCTTCAGGATTGCCCTCGACTCCTGTTAATCCAGATGCAATTTCATCCGTTGAAAGAAAGGTTTCAGTGGGCTGACAACAGAATCTAGCCCAGGTAAATGCGTGGGCTATCAAAAATAAACAGGGCCGAAACTGTACCTGAAAATTGGACTGCCTTTAAAGAGGAGCAAATTCGGGCAAGCGAGCAACATGAGTGTGGGCGGGGACACCATAATGAACCAAGTCACATTCCCAACACTGAAGATATAACAGCCCTGGACACAATCCCGACAGTGAAGAGAGACCACATTCTGAACACAGAAACTAGTCTGACCGAATCCTCACACTGAAGACCATCCAGACTCTGAACACACAATAACTTCTGACACACCTGCCACAATGAATACAGTCTCCGCTCTGAAAACCTCAGACATACTCTGCACCCTGAACACAGTCCCCACACTAAACTTATAAAAACCCAGGATACAATCCCTGCAAAGAAAACAAAACAACCCTGGGCACACTGGCCACGCTGAGGGAGGTCCACACTCTGAACACAGAACCACCTCTGGCACAATCCATACAGTGAACACATTCCCCACAGTGAACATAGTGTACTTGCTGAACACGATTCCCAATCTGATCAAAGACACCACACTGAATAAAATCCCTGATCTAAATAAAGCACGACACTGTGATGATAATTCACAATGAACGTATTCCCCATTCTGAACAAAATCCCCAGCCTCAAAAACGGTTCCATGCTGAATAATACAGGACACGTCTCACAGTCCACACTCTGAACACTGATCACTGTCTTTGTGAGATGGAGAGTGCGCTGTTCCCAGGCAGATGATTACAAAACCAAATATCCATACGAAACTCATTTTCATGCAGGATTTTTTTTTTTTTTTGTTATTTTACACAGGCCAAGACTTAAAAATTTTCAGATTATTAAAAAAAGAATGTCAAATGTACTGATCAATGAGGAAGGTAGTAACAGACTATCTGTTCGTGCTGACTGGCTGGGCCGAAGGGCCTTTTCTGCTCTGTGTGATTGTGTGATTCTGTGACTTGATGAGGATTTAAGCAGACTGGTGACATTGGCAGGCGTGAAGAGAAACATCTTGCACAGAAAAATGTGCAGAGACTCTATAATATTAATGGTAAAAATCAAAGTTGTTGCAGCAGCAGAGAGATCTGGGTGTTTCCGGCACAAGTCATGAAAGGTGACAGCACAACTTGAGAAGATATTAGAAAGAAATGGAACTATTGCCTTTATAAATAGAGGAGTAGAAAACAAAAACAAGTAAAATGTAAGTGGACACTTTAGAGCGCACTAGTTAGGATCCAGATTGAGTGTTGTAACCCTTTCTGAATCCACGTTAGGAAGGGTGTCAAGGCCTTGGGGAGGGTGCGGAGTTTAATTTCTGATTTGATTTCATGAATGAGGCTCTTCAACTCATGTGGAGAGGCTGGAGAATTTGGGTAGTTCTCCATTGAACAGAGGAGCTGAATTGAAATTTGATTTGAGGCGTTCATCGTCAGGAAATATTTTGATAGAGTCAATCAGGAAAAACTCTTTCCTGAGACAGGATGGTCAGGAGGAGTAAGGGCACAGACTTAATCCGTTTGGCAGAAGAAAAATTGTGGGATGCAAAGAAACATTTCCTGACATAGCGAGTTGTGCTGATCTGCATAAACACTTCAAACTAAGACTTTAAACGGGATATAGAGCAAGGGAAGGGGAACTGAGACTAATTAATTGTTTTACAAAAGTTCTAGCAGAAACACGATGGATTGAATGGCTTTTTTTTTTTATTTGATGTGGCTGACGCTCTAACCGCAAAGTTTTATCATTTGTCTTATTCAAACTAAACTTTTCAAACATTGCAAAAAGTCTCCTTATGTTCAGAATATATTTGCTTAAACAGTGAGGTCGCTCAGAGGCGAGGGGAGAACCTTTTTCCCCTGAGCCAATAACCATCAGGACATTGTGCGGAAACAAAGCTTGCTTCACTGAGGGTAAAGTCGCTGAAAATTCCCCATTGGGACAGAGCAGTCTCAGTGTGACTGGTTCTGTGCAGATAACGCAGTGAAATATCCCGTGTCAGTAATAAAGTATGCCGGGACAGAGAAACTTGGACAGAGTGAGTGGACTGTGGAAAACTTTTTGATACATTCTCTAGAATGTTATTCCAACCATCTCTTTTATTTCGAGACTATCATAATCTGCACCTTGCTGAATTCCTGATAAAGCACAGTGAGGTATAGATCGATAAACAAGAACAGAAACTAGTGAATGGCACAGAACACAGACACGACTCTGAACAAGGACCGCAGTTTGAACATAAGGCCACATTCTAAGCAACGGCCAAACTCTGAATCCGTATCCCACCCTGAAAAGAGAGCCCAATCTAAGCACAGATCGACGTCTAAACTAACGGCACAGTTTGAAAACAAACCCCAATTTAAACAAAGACCGAACTCTGAACCAATATCCCACCCTGAAAATAGACATCACCGTAAACACAGACTCCATTCTACTCAAATACCACAGACTGAAAACGCACCTCAAGATAAACTCACATCCTCGTCTGACCAAAATACCACAAGCTGTAGGCAGCTCTGATTCTGACAGCAGGAACCAGTCTGAACACAGCCCGCTCTCTGAGCACATGCGCCTCTCTGATAACACAATTCACACTCAACACAGCCCAATCTCCAAATACAGAACCAATTCTGAGCACGGTAGCTGCTCTGAGCACACGATTGAAAATGAACATAGACACCTTTCTAATTACAGGCCCCACTCTGAACGCCATCTCCGCTCTGAACAGACGCCCCATACTGAACATATATTCATCTCCAATTACAAACATCACTACAAGAATGATCGCCGATCTGAACAAACACTGACCACTGACCATCGAAACGCCTCTAAACACAGACCCAACACTGATCGCGTTCCCGTGCTCTGGACACGCATTCCAGACTGAAAATAGACAGCTCCCTGAATGCAGAGCTCTCCGACCACCGCTCCTTGTTGGAGCACATAAGCCTCTCTGAACCCAGGGCACTCACTGAATGTCGTGTTGGCGAATGTGTGCAGAGTGGTGTCTGTGTTCAGCGTTCTCTGTTCAGAATGGTTTCTTTGTTCTGAATGGGACCTTTAAAAGACACGGGTCTGTGTTTATTAACTGGTTAATGTCCAATGTGTCTTCTGTGTTCAAAATGGAGAATTGTGCTCAGTGTTCAGTGTGGTTCTGTGTTCAGAGTGAGCCTGTGTTCAGTGTGGGCTCTGTGTTCAAAATAGTTCTGTGTTCAGCGCGGATCTTTGTTCATTGTGTCTCTTTGTTCAGAGTGGGCCTGGGTTCAGGGTGGCTCTGTGTTTACAGATGTTTACAACAGAATTCCATTAAAAAAGCATCAGTTCCAGGCCCTCTTTGTCTACCCTTGTGCTTTAACAGGCATTCAGCAGGATGTAGATTACCAGGATGTGTATGGGTTAAAGTGATGGTTGGAATAAAATTACCAATGAATGTTTTGGAGAGGATTGTAACAAGCCTAAGCCTGGGCCTAACAGCTTATCATATTATCCAGCGAATTATTAAGCATAGTCATGTTCCATGTGCACACACACGCAAGCACACAGAGATATGTTATGTGGATGATATACAATGAATGAATATTAATTAGTATCATTACCATTATTGTTTTCATTATTATTTTTATTATTCTTATGTATAAATCCATTCATTGTTAGTGAACCACTTGCTCCTCCATCCCTGCACTAATTTTTGTATTTCAGTCTTTCTAGAAGTGTGTGACTGTGAGCTGGGCAGAGTCTACACACTGGAGACCCCAGATACTTTATGCATTTCACTCCACATCCTCTGTTTTACTTTCCCTCACCCACTGTTTCCACTCGCTCACTTCTCCCTTCCTCTCTCTCTCTTGCACCGTTTTATTTTCTTATTAAGGGTGGAAGAAGAGACTGAGAATCTTACAATCTCATATCATTGATGTGAATTGAAACGGCGGCTGGCATTTTACCTTTAAAACTTACATTACTTACTCTCAAACGCAGGCCCTTTGTTCTCGGCCAATTGTTCCAGGATACAAGCTCCGGCCTTTTTAATTCCACGTCCCTGTGAGTGTTGGATTTAAATGCACTCTGAAAAGTTCCTGTCTTGCCATCTGAATCAACAATTCACACGGCATTGGCCATTTCTTACATGAATAATTCTAAAATCCGATATCCCCAGTCAATGAAATACTTACTGGAGTTGTGATTATGTCCATTGTGCACAGCTGATTGCCACTAGTATTCCCACAATGGAGGGCGTCACCCCCAGACCCTGTCTGTCTGCCCGTGCACCACCCCCACCCCCCCCCCAACATGTCCCTAAAAGCCCTTCTCTCTGTTAACCTTGCCCTTAATCCATCCATCTACCTCTTAAACACCACCCACCCATCACTCCGGACTCAGACTTCAGTCCATCCCACTCTGAAGGAAGCACCTGTCTTTCTCCTTGCATCAAACTATCGCTCTTTGGATCCCTGCCGTGTTCAGAACACAAATTTATTAGGAATAAAATAGATAAAATAGGTTTAAAATACAAAAGCCATAACAATATAAAATATCACAGCAGAGGTCCAGAGCTTCAATTTTCAAGTCAATTTGTGTTCAGTGTGGCTGTGTCAGAATGGGTCGGTGTTCAGAGTTGGTCTGTGCTCAGTTGGTCTGTGTTCAGAATGAGGCTGTTTTCAGAGTGGGCCCATGTTCAGAGTGGGCCTGTGTTAAGAGTGGATCTTTGTTCAGAGTGGGTCTGTGTTAAGAGTGGATCTTTGTTCAGAGTGGGTCTGTGCTCATAGTGGATCTTTATTCAGAGTGTGTCTGTGTTCAGTGTGGGTCTGTGTTCAGAGTAGGTCTGTGTTCACAGTGGATCAGTGTTCAGAGATGTTCTATGTTCAGAGTGGGTCTATGTTCAGTGTGGGTCTATGTTCAGTGTGGGTTTGTGTTTAGTATGGCTATGTCAGAATTGGTCTGTGTACAGAATGGGTCTGTATTCAGAGAGGCACTGTGTTCAGAGAGAATCTGTGTTCAGCGTGGCTCTGTGTTCCGAGTGGGCCTGTGTTCAGTGCGATTCTATGTTCCAAGTGTGTCTGTGCTCAGAGTGACTGTGTTTAGAGTGGGCCTGTGCTCAGAGTTTGTTGGTGTACAGCGTGGCTGTGTTCAGAGTGGGTCTGTATTCAGAGTGGCTTTGTGTTTATAGTGTGTCTGTGTTCAATGCGGCTGTGTTCAAAGTGGGTCTGTATTCAGAGAGGCTCTGTGTTCATAGTGGGTCTGTGTTCAGAGAGGCACTGTGCTCACAGTCTGTATTTAGAGTGGGCCTGTGCACAGCAATGTTTGGAAAGGAATTCCAATGAGTCATACAGTTCCAATGGTTATTCGCCGATCAATACCTTGTGCTTTATCAGGCATTCAGCACGATGCTGAATACCAGAATGTGTAAGGATTGAAATTATGGTTGAAATAAAATTCCAGTCAATGTTTTGAAGAGGTTTGTAACAGTCCACAATCTGGAACTTCGAGCTTCTGTTACTACCCAAAAAATTATTCAGTATATTCTTCATTTCTGACGTTAAATAGTTCAAAATGTGATCAACATAAAAACATTGTCCCCGTGATTGTTCTATCCCAGTAGGAAATATCCAGGGGCTTTATCCCCAGCGAACAATGTTCCTGTCCCTCAGTTTGTTTCCACACAATGTCGTTACAAATGGGGTTGCAGCGAACCAGGTCACTCCAATTCCCGCGGGGCATCACAATGTTTATGTCACTGAGGTGACTTTGTTGCTCTGTCAGTAAAATTTCGGTTTCATTCGACAAATGATCAGTTTGTTTCTGTCACAGAGACCATCAGTTAAAAAGGGGAAAAAAAAACAGAAGAGGATTATTTGGAGTCAAGAAATAATCTAGAACAGGTGGAGACCATTCGGCCCATCATTCCTGTGCAATTATTCGCTGAGATTGTTCAGATTTTCCCACTGCCACCAGTTTTTGTCTGCTGTCCTGTCATTGTTTTCCCTCGAAGCATTGTTCTCGGTCACAAAAACTGGCTGTGCAATAATCACCCCTCGTTCTACTCTTGACAAATCAGTGTAAATTACTTTCCCTCTGGGTACCGAACTGTCTGCTGCTTGAATCTCTATGGAAGTATTTACTTTTCCTGATTTTGAATGCCTCGAAGAAAATTCCCCATTAAACTTCCCGGCTCCACCAAGCTTCTAAAGTTTCCCCAAATTTACTGATTTCCCAACGTCCCTTGTACCCGATCTAATAAATCACGATTGCATTTTTCCAAGGCATTCATACCAATTCTAAAGTGTATTTACCAGAAATAGAAACAATACTCCAGCTGGGTACTAACCAATGTTTTATAAATTGCTAAGTAAATATATATATATTTATATATATTTCGTGTTCTTGTCCTGCTAATAAATCCAATGACATTGTGTTATTCTTAAACAATGTTAACAAATGGTCTTCCACCTACAATGATCTGTGCACATCTGGCCCGATGTCTCTATGCTTCTTCAAGCCATTTACATATGTACCATTTAGCCGATACAGACTCCCCATATTCTTCATAATCAAATTGATCTCTTCATATTTCTATGTGTTAAATTGAACTTACCATGTGTCCATCAAATTCACCAGACTGTCCATGTTCTAGTCCATCTATTATCATGCTCCTCATTACTTATTACATTATGAGCATTTCATACTCAAACAAACGTCAAATTATTTATACAATGTCCAACATATTCCTTTTCATTAACGTATATCAATGAGAGATCAGGTCCCTAAACAAACCCATGGGAATTAGCAATAGTTTGTTCCATCAACAGACTGAGACCTATGTTGGTTCAGGTTGGAGTGGTGTTTCGTGTGTTGTCTGGGCTTAGGTGGGGATTATGATTAATGTGGGACATGTGTTCCAGGTTTCGCTGTGTTCAGCATTGATTCTGTATTCAGATTCGGTTCCGTTTTATATTGTTTCAGATTAGGCTCTGTGTTCAACGTAGGTTTTATGTCCATTGTAAATTCTGTGTTCAGTAGATGATTGGTGGTCAGCGTGGGGCCTGTGTTGAAAGTGGGGACCATACTAAGAGTCGTTCCTTTGTTCAGGGTTTGGGAAGTGTTGAGAGACGCGTGAATTTTCAGACAAAGCTCCGTCTTGGTATCTGTGTTCAGCTTGACATCGATATTCAGAGATGGACAAGTGTTCAGAAAGGAGTCTGTGCTCAGCGAGAGTTCTATGTTCAAAGTGGCGGCATTGATCATAACAAGTACCTTTGAGAGTGGGGTCCCAGTTCAGTGAATTATTCGTAATTTATTTAGAATGGTTTTTCTGTTCAGAATAGTATCGGTGTTCTATGTCCATTTCTGTGTACAGTGTCAGGTTTTTGTAGATGTTGGGGACTCTGTTTACGGTGGGTTTTATGCTCCAGTTGCGCCCCTGTTCGGTCTGTTCATACTGGGACATTTCTACAGAGTGGGCTCTGTGTTCAAGGCGCTTTATAAATCTAGGCTAAGGGTTATGTTCGGATTGAGCTTCCTGTTCAGTTTGGGGTCTGTGATTAGAGTGCGGTTAGACTCCATAGGTTGGTGCCTGTGCACAGGGCAGGGGTTCTGGTCAGTGTAGCTTTTTGTTCAGTGTGGAGTCTGCGTTCAGAGTCTGTTATCGGTTTTGGGCCATATTAATCAATATATATCATATTGTGTATTACCCGCATTCAGGGACTGCAGATTACAAAAAATGTGCAAGTATCAAATTGATTCTTGGAATATTTTCAGCAGGATATTTTAAAGATGTTTCCAAATGGCTCACTTCATTACATTCCACCCCCGTGGCCAATGAACTAGTTTCCTCCATTGAGAGCCAGTGATCCCTGTCTTTATGTAAACAGATATTGTGCCTGACGGCACCCTGTTGCTATGGGTGTAAATTTTGCTTTTAATATAAAACATGACCACTTTGCTCCTGTTACATGCACAGGAAGATAAAATGAGCTGAATAAAGAAATAGCAATTTCGCTTGCTAGAGGGTTAGGCAGTTAAATTTGGAAAGAAAAACTAAAAACAGATTTTATAAAATAATAGAATTCCAGCCCACAAAGCGGCCATTCAGCCCATCATGTATCTGCAAGTTTTTTTTTCTGTAAAACTATTCAATTCGTTCCACTGCACCTAGTTCTTCCCCAATAGTCCTCTCAATGTACTTACATAAGTTATTCATCGAGGTCAACACAAGTCACATTATAGAAAAATATGTATCCTCATCTCCCCCGTCGGTTCTTCTGCCAAACTCCGTTATCTGTTTCCCTCTAGTTCCCACCAGCTCTGCCACTTGCACCGTTTTACCCTTACTTACTCCATCGACAGGCTGATCTTGAATGGTTCAATTACATTTCCGCTTAACCTTCTCTGCTCCAAGGAGAATAATCCCAACCTCCCCAGTCAATGCACAATGACTGAAGCCCCTCACCCCTGATAGTCATTCTAGTCAATGTCCTACGCATTTTCACTCAGGCATTTACATTTTTCATAAAGCAGATTGCCCATATTTAGAAACAATTATCTAGCCTGGGTATTGCCAGTGCGTTATAAAGAAGTTTAGGAACATCTACCTTTCATTTGTGCTCCATTCCTACTTTGAAAAGGTCAGGAGTGTCATTTTCTTATTGAGGAGACTTCGCAAATTTTCTTTCAAAGATTTCTGACCCAAGTTGCCAGATCTCTCTGTTCCTGAATCACGTTGAAAATATTGCCATTATTGTGCACTGCCAGTTCCTATAGTTTCGATCAAAATGTAGCTCTTACCTCTCTGTGTTAACATTCGTCTAAATTGTTTCTGCACCATTCACCAGAGTGTTTGTGTACGAATAATTACATTATAAACCTCACTATTCTTTACTCTTTTTCTGCGATTTATACAGGATGTACGGTTAAACATCTACCCTATATATCTAACTCCAGCTCATTAACCTTTATCACAGAGATCTGTGATCAAAACATTGCTCCCTGTGGACCACTGTAGATTTCCCCCATCAACAGAGAGACCTATTGGAGTGGGGCCTGTGCTGAGAGTGCAATCTTTGTTCAGTGTGAGTTCTGTAATCAGAGGGGGTATGTTCTCATTTGGTGCCTATGTTCAGAGTAGGGCAAGTATTGAGAGAGGGTCTGTGTTCACAGTGGGGACTATGTTCAACTGGATGTTAGTATTCATTGTGAGTTTTGTGGTCAGTCACTTGCATTCAGTCTCAGGCATTGCTGTCGAATGACACCATGTTGTGCTTTAACAGTCTTCCAACAGCATGGGAAGCACAAGCGTATGGAAGGATTAACGAGATGTTTGGAATAAAATATAAGAGATTTTTTTTCAAGCATTTCGAAAGCTCCTTCATGGACTTCTCTTGAGCCCACTTCCCATGCAGGACATCATTAAGGACATCCTGTATGACTGACACTACAAATCTATGGATGTGATTTCCACACAGCAATTTTCCCTAGATTGTTATGTCCCATTGGGGGATAGACAGCAACTTTTCCCTTAGTGACACACGTTCGTGTCTCTCAATTTTTATTACACTATCCTGAGAGTGAGGATTTCAGGGAACCATACGCCCCCATTGTCCCTGAGCCATCTCTGTAATTATATAAATATGTTCTGGTGGTGAGCTGACTCTTTGCTATTTATGTAAAGTTTAGGCTTAAGATGAACAAAAAAAAAGGCTCAACATTTTCTGTTATAGGCAAATAATTGTTGAAAAACACGAAAATGCATATTCTGTAGAATTGTTGCACAGCAGTTTCATATTCTGCCCATCATGTGTGTACTAGCTCTTTGCTAAAACTGTTCAATTTTGTCCACTGACCGCTGTTCTTTCTCAATAGCCCCATCAATGATTTCGAGATCACAATCATTAACTGCGCAACAAAAAGTGTTTCCTTATTTCCTCCGCTCCAGTTTGCCAATTACCTTGAATCTGTGTCGTTGAAGAGTGTTTGACAAAAATGTCATTGACAGGGGACAAAGAGAACGTAAATGGTAGTGGTGAGGGTTGAATAAGGTGCTGATAGTTGCATAAAGCTGAGAAAGCAGAATGTTTGTAAAACAGAACAAGGGTCAGCACTCTGTGAAAGGAAAACATGTAACAATTTACAGGTGGCACTTCTGGGGATGTGATGGGGAGGCGGTGATTAGGGGAAAAAGGATAGGAAAGGGATAAAGAGGTGATAAAATAATGCATCAATGAATAGATGAATAAGGTCCATCTGTCAATGTTCTATGTTGCTCTTATTCACTGACCAATGTTCTGCAATACATATATTCTGTTTTCTTACCTTTATGCCAGTATCAGCAGCTTCTTCAACCCTCACCACTACCACAAACACTCCCTTTGTTCCATGTCCATGCCATTTTTATCAAACACTCCTTTGCCCACTGTTCTTTTATCCAATTTTACCTACTCCTCTCCACTTAAACAACACAAACTCCATCACCTTTTTTTCTTTTCTTAAGCCCTTAATAAAGAGTTTAGCAACAAATTCCTCACCTTTGCACTCTATTCTGCCATTAATCAAACCAAGGGTACTATCTTCCCATTGAAGGACCTTCACAACTTTGTCCCTTCAAACATCTGTGTACATAGACTTGGGCGTCTCTGCTCCTGAGCTCCACTTTACACTGTACCATTAAATATATAATGCCTTTTTACAATCTTTTGACCAAATTGTATCACTTCAGGCTGATCTTGGATCATTTAATTTGTCACGCGACCACGCAATTCAGCAGTTTGACTGTGTCCAAGCGGATATTTCACCATCCTCTTCATTGTTAATTACATTTCAGAATTTGTATTAGTTTTACATCTTAAAAATATATATAAGCTCTATCTAAAAAACCCCTTGTCATTATATGTGTATCGAAGAGAGCAGAGCTCATCAACTTGACCAATGGGAAGAAACGTTGTATTATTTCAGCAAAGAAAGAGTGTCTTCAGAGTGGGACCTGTGCTCAAAGTGGGATCAGTGGTTAGAGCGGGGCAGTTTTCAGTTTAGACAATGTTCAGTGTAGGCACTCTGCTCAGGTTGGAAACTCTGTCTCCTGTGGTCTCAATGTTCCACATGAGGTCTGTTTTCAAAGTCTGATCTTCCATCTGAGTGGGATTATGCATTCACTTTCGGCACTGTGTTCAGTAGGGTTTCTTTGTTCAAGGCAGTTTCTCTGTTTAGAAAGGCGCGTGTGTTGAAAGAAGTCAGTGTTCACTGAGATCTGTGTTCAGAGTGGGGATAGTATTCATTGTACGATTGCTGCCACAATGGACTTAATGTTGAGTCTGGGGCCTCTGCTGAATTTGCTGTCATTTTTCAGATTGACCACTGTGTTTATACAGAGGTCCGAGAGAGGTCTGTGTTCAATATAGTGTCGGTGTACAGAGGGAAATCTGAGATCACAGTTGGATCTGTGATCAGAGTGAGGCCTGTGTTTAGTTTGGGATCTGCTTCCACTGTGACCTCTGTGTTCAGTCTAAGCCCTGTTTTCACCGTGGATTCTGGGTTCATATTCGGGAATGTGTTTGGAGATGTGTGTGTGTTCAGAGAAGGGTCAGGCTTTACAGTGGGATCTGACTTCAGAGAGGGGTCTGTGTTCATTTCGGGGTCTCTTTTTAATGGAGATTCTGTTTTAAGATTGGAGTCTGCACTTGGAGAGGTTTGTGTTCGTGTGTGTGTTCAGAGAGTGCTGTGTTTAGCGTGGGATCTGTCTTTAGGGATGGGCCTCTGTTCGGTGTGGAGTCTCTGTCCGGAGTGGTGCCTGTATTCTGAGTGGATTCTGTGTTCCGCGTGATTTTATTCGGAGTGGAATCCGTGTTCGGAGTGGAGCCTCGTTTCAGAGTGGAGTATGTTTTCAGAGTGGAGTCAGTGTTCAGTGGAGTCTGGCTTCAGAGTAGAGTCCTTTTTCAGAGTGGAGTCTTCTTTCAGCGTGGAGCCTGTGTTAGGAGTGGGGTCTGTGTTCTGAGTGGATTGTGTCTGGAGTGGAGTCTGTGTTTGGAGTGGAGTCTGTGTTCGGAGTGGAGTCTGTTTTCGGAGTGGAGTCTTCTTTCAAAGTGGAGCCTGTGCTGGGAGTGGAGCCTGTGTTCTGAGTGGATTGTGTTCTGAGTGGAGTCTGTGTTCGGAGTGGAGTCTGTGTTCCGAGTGGATTGTGTTTGGAGTGGAGCCTGTGTTCCAAGTGGATTCTGTGTTCCGAGTGGATTGTGTTCGGTGTGGAGCCTGTGTTTGGAGTGGAGTCTGGGTTCTGAGTGCTGTCTGTGTTCAGAGTGTATTCTGTGTTCTGAGTGGATTGTATTCGGAGTGGAGTCTGTGTTCTGAGTTCAGTCTGTGCTCTGAGTGGATTCTATGTTCCAAGTGGATTGTGTTCGGAGTTGAGTTTTTGTTCGGAGTAGATTCCGTGTTCGGAGTGGAGTCTGGGTTCTGAGTGCAGTAGGTGTTCGGAGTGTATTTTGTGTTCTGAGTGGATTGCGTTCGGCGTTGAGTCTGTGTTTGGAGTGGATTCTATGTTCCGAGTGGATAGTGTTTGGAGTTGATTTTTTGTTCGGAGTGGATTCCATGTTCAGAGTGCGGTCTGTCCTCGGAGTCGACTCTGTGTTCCGATTGGATTGTGTTTGGAGTAGAGTCTGTGTTCGGAGTGGATTCCGTGTTGGGAGTGGAGTCTCGGTTTTAAGTGCTGTCTCTGTTTGGAGTGGACACTGTGTTCCGATTGGATTGTGCTTGGAGTGGAGTCTGTGTTTGGAGTGGATTCCGTGTTGGGAGTGGAGTCTGGGTTCTGAGTGCAGTCTGTGTTCGGAGTGGATTCCGTGTTGGGAGTGGAGTCTGGGTTCTGAGTGCAGTCTGTGTTTGGAGTGGATTCCGTGTTGGGAGTGGAGTCTGGGTTCTGAGTGCAGTCTGTGTTTGGAGTGGATTCCGTGTTGGGAGTGGAGTCTGGGTTCTGAGTGCAGTCTGTGTTTGGAGTGGACTCTGTGTTTGGAGCGCATTGTGTATTCTGAGTGCTGTCTGTTCCCGAGTGCTATCAGTGTTCAGATTGTGGTCGCAGTACAGATGGAGACCTGTCTTCATGGAATTAATTTCTAATTTTGTGTGTGTTCAATCTGGTCTCAATGCTGCATTTTGTAGTTTGTGATTTGTTCAAAATGGTGTCTGCATTCAGACTGGCCTCTGTTCAGAAAGTGTTTTTTTTAAAGTTAGGGTCAGTTAATTGGCTGGCGTGCCTTCAGTGTATGTTCTGTGTTCCACATAAAGACTTTTCTCGCTGCGAGGATTATTCTCAGAGTGGTATCTGTGTTCAAAGTGAGAGCTCTGTTTAATGTGGGCTCTGTGTTCAGAGTGGACCCTATGTTCCGTGCGTGTCCAGTGTTCAGAGGAGGATATGTGTTCAGTGTGGGCTCTGTGTTCATTGTGGGCTCTGTGTTCATTGTGGGCACTGTGTTCAGTGTGGGCTCTGTGTACAATGTGGGGCCTGCGTTTGGCGTGGAATCTGTGCCTCGTGTCGTTCTGCATTCAGTGTGGGGGCTGTATTGAAATTGAGGTCTCTGTTCCACGTAGGGCCTGTGTTCAGTGTGGCGTCCGTGCTGTGCACGGGTTTAGTTTTCAGTGTGGTGTCTGTGTGCATTGTGGGCCCTCTGTTCAGGCTGGAGAGTCTGTCCAGAGTGATGTATATAAAACGCTATAGTGGATGCTTCTGCCTCTGCGGCCTATTTTAAAGTGTGCCATTTACTTTGTATTGAATCTTTTCAACCTTTGGACCGAAATGTGTTGAGACACTGCATTCAATTTCAGGCCGTGTTAGCCATCGACACCATGTTGTGTATGAACAACCTTCTCAGCTGAATGGGGTTCAGAAACGTCTGTAAGGATTAAAGAAATAGTTGGGGAAAAGGCAGATGTTTTAGAATATTCCCAAAAGTCCTCATTCTGTACCTTCAAAACCTCTGTCAATGCAGGGAACTCTTAGGTGCACCCCACATTACTGAAACTAAACATTTCAGGATGTGATCGCCACACACCCATGATCTCAGATTATTCATTTCCAGTGTGGGTTGTCCAGCAGTTTTCCCCTCAGTGAAACAAGCTCCTATCTCTCAGTTTGTTTCCACACAAGATCGCGGCATTTGGGGTTTCAGGGAAAAAGATGTCACCATTGTCCCTGATTTCTGTTTTCTGTTTCAGGAACGGATTCTGTTGTCAGATTGGAGTTTGCTTTTGGAGATGGGAGTGCGTGTGCCTGCTTATTCAGAGAGACCTTTGTTCACATTCAGTTTTGTGTTTAGTTTGGGGTCGGTTTTCAATATGGGGCGTGTCTTCAGTCTGGATTCTCTGTTCATATCGAGGTGATCATTTAGAGAGGGTGTGTATTCACAGAGAGGCCAGTGTTCATCATGCGGCCCTTATTCAAATTCTCGGCCGAGTTCAGTGTGAGGGCAGACTAAAGAGTGCAATCTATGCTCAGAGGGGGCTTGTTGTGATGTTTCTTTTCTAACAGGGCTCACTGCTGAATGTAATGGTTGTCAATGTGTTCAGAGTGCTGTCTGCATTCAGGGTTCTATGCTTAGAATAGTGCCTTTGCTGTGCCTTTCTTAAAACAGGGTTTTGATCTGTATTCATTGTCTCAACTGTGTTCAGTGTGCTTTCTGCGTTCAGTACGAAGACTGATCCCCTGTATTAGGGGAGTGGAGCGCAGTGAGTGAGGGAAACGGGAGGTCATGACTTTGATCCTCCGTGGCTCAGGGGATAGAATTTGAGGTGGATAGAAGATTGCCTGGCTGGCAGAAAAAAGAGGATACAGAAATGGGACATTTTATGATTGGCAGGATGTAACGAGAGGAGTCCCGCAGGAGTCGCTGCTCTGGCCTAAACCTTTCACAATTCACATCAATGAGTTACAAGAGGGTAGCAAAGATTGCAATAAAAATGCAGATGACACGATGGTGGGTAGGAAAGTGTGTTGTGAAGAGGACAGAAAGTGATTGTAGAAGGAAAGAGATAGGCTGAGTAAGTTGGAAAAAAAATCTCGATGTTGGAGTTTAATGTGAGAAAATGTGAATGTGCTCACTTCGGCAGGAGCAATATTAGAGCAGCGCGTAACTTAAATGGAGAAGGACTGCGGAATTCTGAGGTTTAGAGGGATCTAGTTGTTCCAGTGCATGAGTCGCAAAAAGTTGCTATACAGGTAGTACAATTAAATAAGAAGGCTAGTGGAATGCTTTCGTCGATTACGGAACAAATTGAACATAAGAATAAGAATGTTTTGCTTCAGTTAGACGGGCCCTTATTAAGACCACATCTAGAATACTGTTTGCAGTTTTGATCTGCTTATTTAAGGAAGGGTGTTCATGCATTAGACACTGTTCAAAGGAGGTTCACTTAATTTATACCTGGAATGAATGGGTTGTCTTCTGAGTGTTGGATGGAAAGGTTAGGTTTGTTTCTATTGGAGTTTAGAAGATTACGTGGTGGCTTCATTCAGGTGTGAATGGTTTTGATCAGGTGGACGTGCAAATGGTGTTTCATCTTGGGGGGGAGGGGGGGGCGGGGGTGGGGGGTGTTGGGGGTGAGTCCAGAACTAGAGAGCAGCGTTTGTAAATTAGTCCTCACACTTTTAGGACAAATGTGTGGAGATTATTTTTCTCTCTCAGTGGGATGTGCCATTATGGAACTGTCAGCTTCAGGTGGTGGTGTAGGATGGATCACTGAATATCTTTAATAAGGAGAAAGAAAGTTTATTGCATGGAAAAATATTTGCTGTGTAATAGGATCGACAGAGGATGAATGTGTTACGCCTCCTCGTCAGTGGCAAACACAAGAAGGACTGAATAGCCTTCATCTATTTCTGCTAATTTGGCTCAAGACACTGAATGCCTACTCCATTTCAATTTAAAATGCCGGACATTCAGTATTACCTTTTCCTGTTCCTGTGTAAATGGCTGAAAGTGCTGAATGGCTCTTAAAATCAATCTTAATGACTCGAGAGAAGGGTCAAAAAATTATGTATCTACGTTTGCTGACGATAGAGACCTGCACAGAAAATTAAGCTGAGGGGGAGAAATGAAAGGTTGCAGATAAATATAGAATGATGAATTGCGCTGTCAGTGTGATGTTAGATGAAGTGTCATGTGTCGAAGTGTGAAGTCATTGACATCCGCCCTAATATTATGAAAGCAGATTATAATATTTAAAATGTGTGAAACGTGAGGGCTTGTGTGTAAAGAAATCAATTAAGAGGGCAGATGAAACGTTGAGATTATTTGTAAGAGGATTGAAGTACAGGAGTAAATAAATACATATACTGTTTACAATTATGGAAAATGTAAGATTTGAATATAGCGCCTAGCAGCTGGAGTAGGTCAATCGGCACTTCTACCTTGCTCCACTATTCATTAAGATCATAACTGACCTGCAAGTTCTCTGTACTCCAACTTTCGGCAAAGTCCATAACTCTTAACTCTCTGCTCTAACAAAGATCTTTCTATCTGCAAATTGAATAAATTCCATGACATAGCCTTTATTGTTTACTACCAGAATGCCACATAGTGATGAAAAGTTGGAAAAAATACTCGTCTCATTAACATGTCTGTATTGTTATTATTATTTCACGGGATGTTTGCATCGCTGGCGAGGCAGGCATTTTCTGCCCTTCCTAATGGCCCTTGAGAAGGTGGTGGGGAGCTACATTCTTGAGCCATGTCTGTGCATGTGGTGCAGATAAACCCACAGTTCAGTTAGGGAGGTAGCTGCAGAGTCTGTACTCGTGACAATGAAGGAATGGTGATAGCCCCAAGCCAGGATGGTGAGTGGCGGGGAGAAAAACTTGCAAGTGCTGGTGTTCGCATGTGCCTGCTATTCTTGTCCTTCTGGATGGCAGCTGCTCTGGATTTGGGATGTACTCTCTGAGGCAGAGTGATGTGCTCCTGAGCAAAATATTGTAGCTGCTGTGCAGTGCCGTTGCAGTTCGTCAGTGGTGGATGGAGTGCACATTTATTGAAGGGCTGCCAATCAAACTTAATCGTGGGTGATTTTGAGGTTCCTGATTGCTGTTCGAACAGCATTGATCTGGGACCTCCTGATTTGTGCATTTTAGATGGTGGCCAAGCCTTGAAAAGTCAGGTCGTGAGTTACTCGCCCCAGATTTCCTAGCCCTTGGCCTGCTCTTGTAGCCACAGTATTTGTATGGCTGGGCCATTCCAGTTACTGGTCAGCGGTTGCTCCTAGGATGAAGATAGCAGTGGTTTCAACAATCAAAATATCACTGAATGCCAAGGGACAATGGTTATATTATTTTTTGGAGATAGACATTGCTTATTACTTATTTGGGGTGACCGTTACTTGATACTTCTCTCACCAAGTCTGGATAATGTCCACACATTCCTATATTTGGGCACGGACGGCTCAGTATTTGAGGATTTGCAAATGTTCTGTCCATTGAGCAATCCTCATAGAACATCCCCACTTCCGACCTTATGGTGGAAGAAAGGTGATAGATGAAGCAACTGAAGGTGCTGAAGACTTACCATAACCCTGAGCATCCTCTGCAGTGACATTCTTGAACTGAAATAAATGACTTGCAACTACTACTACCATATTCATTTGTATCAGAGATGACTCCATCCGATGGAGAGTTTTCCTGTTGATTTCCATTGACTCCAATTATTTGAGGGCGCCTTGATGCTACATCGGATCACATACTGCCTTGGTATTAAGTGTGGTCACTGTCACGTCACATCTGGATTTCTGCTCTTGTCTCCATGATTGGACCATGGATGTGATGCTATTGGGAACAGAGTGAACCTTGTGGAATCCATACGGCACCTCAGTGAGCAGAGTACTGCTGATCAGATGCCGCTTGATGAGCCCTTCCATTACTTTCCTGATGATGAAATGTTGGCTGATGTGACTGGTTTGGGTTTGTGTTGCGTGTTTGTGTATCACGTCCCTGGGTGATTTTTCACATACTTGGGTAGATGCCTGTGTTGAATCTGTACTGAAGCAGCATGGGTATGGCACAGGGCACTATCGGGTTCACAATTGCCGGAATATTCTCGGTAACCATTGTCTTGCTGAAACCAAGGTTCAGCGGCTTCCATCTGGGGCGTCATTGAAAGAATCAGACAGGCCTTGCCAAATTCTCTCTTCAATCAGCAGAAAATGAATCAAATCCTCCCTTTGATTCACATCTTCAGAATTCAGATCAACCAAACGAAGCACAAGGAATATCTGATCTTCATCGCTCAGACCAAGGGTACTGTGAAGAATAATTTCAAAGTTTATTGCAGCCTACACCTTTACAATAACGTTTAATTACTTCACTTGAACCGCCAGCATCGAAATTAGGTCAATTTGAATACGAGATGCAAGTAAATTGTCAGGAGTGTATTGGTTTTTGATGCATGGGACATATCCTTGCATCAAAGGGTCGATTTTAGCTCTAACCCCAATTACTCTAAGAAAGGATTCATTTTTCTGTTCATAAAGTCTTGCAGGAGTTCAACGATATTCTGAGTTATGATCAACTAAATCTGACCGGCTGCAATAATGCCTCTCAAAGTTGCTTGTAAATTTTTTCTTCACCTTGTTTATTTATCTCTGTACTTACTCATCCTGTGCCTTCATTTCTGGGAACCCTCGCTTTGTATCAATCCATTTTGTTGCGTTTTTAATATGCTCCTTTGATAACTCGATGACTTTGCAATCTTGCATTGCGTTGTTTCCAGGCACTGCAACATTCTTTCATAATCTCCGTGCGTTTTCTGAGCAGCACAGTTTGCAGCAGTATCAAAAAGCCGCATAAGCGTTTTTGTCGTGGACACCAGGCAATTTGCTTCAACCCTTTCCCCGTTTGGCATTTCCCGTGAGCTTAACTCTTCTGAAAAGTTTCGCCCTCATCATCATTTGGAAAGATACAGGCACTTCCCATTTTTTGTCACAGGCCCTCTCCCCACTGGAATGTCTATCTTCTTCTTGTTGAATAAATCTGGCCAATTTGCTGGATCATATATTACTTCTTCAGTGGGAAGCACGTCGGATGAATTCGCTATTTCATCAACCTGTGCATGTTTTGCATTAACGTCCAATCTCTCGGCCTCGGTGGTACATTCGCTTGATTGCATTAATTTAATATTTTGCAGATTTGCCGCAAACCGTTTAACAGTCTTCTAGTTTTCCGGAGAACATTTCAGAGTCTTGTCATTCTCTCGTTTTTTTTTTCTGTCTTTTCTTCAAACCCAAACAATATTTCCACCATTTTCTATATCTCTGCTCGTCCCAGCCATTGAATCCTAAATACGAATAGGGCCGCTCATTTGTGTCTCTTAAACAGACACTTTCAAACTTTCTCGGAAATGAAAGGTCGCCCGCATTCACAGTTCATATCCCACCCTCAAAGCGCGATGCTAAGTGCGGTCGCAACAATTTTCCATACCCGAGTCACGGCTCTGACTACCACACTCTAAAATCGAAGCACCTGCACTTTGCCCCTTCCATCCTATCACATTATTTAGGACAGTGACATTCTGTTTCTATTTCCCATCGCTAAACCTTCTGCGAAGTTGTATTATTTTACATTGCAATGCAATAAATTGCACCTGCTAATCCACTCCCTAGTCTGCTCGCCACTCCATGTCCTATTGCAACGGCATCGTATTATACTGACTGGTTAATTCCAGCCCACCATGTGTGCAATACTACCACATTTTGAGACGTCATGTGGTATTCCAAGATACAACTGGTTTATAAGGAGCAAAAATGTTAGAAACCCAGATTCGTGAGGAACAGTACTAGCTACTATAATCCAGACTGAAACAAAACGATAACAAAGAGTTTCCGTTTTCAGTGCTTTACAGAAATTGGTGCAATTGGAAAGCAACCCCTCCCCATCCCACAACCCGTGCCTCTGTCCTCTTTAATGAGGCTAAATGTTCGTAAGCAGCCTTATCTGCGATAAGTTGTCAATTAATATCTCAAAATCCAGTTCGCCGTGTATTCTCTTCATTAATCTTCTCTGTTGTAATATCAAAATGCAACTAGTTTGTACAAAAAGCTTCTTATTTTAAGGCATGGTGTAAGAAATCAGTGATCATTCTTAATTAACCTCAACAGTCTCCTATTCCTGGCTAGACTGTTGGCTGTCAGGGCGGCTTTAATTCCTCTCTTACTGCTGCAGCTGACTAGTGAGAACAGAGAATTAGAGAGAGCGGAGAGCTGCGCACGAACAGGTGATAATTTCAAAAAGAGCGGGGTTTGATGCACCAGGGCAGAAAGTTATAAAGAGCGGGAGCCGAGCTGCCAGAGAAGAGATTTAAAAAGAGCTACAGCGAGATATTCAAAGCACAGAATAGAATAGTGGGAGCCAGATAATCAAATCACAGATTGGCAAGTAAAAGTCGATCTTCTCCCAAAGCAGAGAAGCATAAAAATGCGCGGAACTAAATAGCTAGACCAAAGTTGTGTAAGAAGCAGGAATTATTATCTAGGAAAGTGATCTGGCGATAGTAGAACAGAGCTGTCAGACTGGAGAAGTGGGATGCGCAATAGCTTTGCAGCCACAGAGACAATGATATTTCATTATTATACATTAAGGGGGTTTTGGCGTCAATCACTCGCCCAGCAGTTATCGCCCAGACTCAGGTACCCTTGAGAAGGTGGTGGTGAGCTGCCTTCTTGAATCGCAGCAGGTAACCCTACACACATAGAGCTCAGAGGGAGGGAGTTCCTGGAATTTGACCCAACGTCAATGATGGAACAGGGATATATTTTCAAATCAGGCTGGTGAGTAGCTTGGAGTGGAACTTCCAGATCGTTGTGGTCTCTTGCAGCAGCTGCCCATTATCCTTCTAGATGGCTGCGGTCGTGCTTTTGGATTGTAATGCCTAAGATGATTTCGAGAATTCATGCAGTTCACCTTGCAGATAGCACACACTGCTGCTATTGTTCGTCGGTGCTGGAGGGAGTCAATGTTTATTGACCTGTTGTCAATCAATGGCTGATTTGCCCCAGATGCTATCATGCTTCATGACTGCTATTTGAGCTGCAAGCATCCAAGAAAGTGGAGAGTATACCATCATATTGCTATATTGTGCCTTGTTTATGGTGGAAAGGAATTGGGGAGTCAGGAGGTGTTCTACTCGCCGCAGGATTCCTTGAATCTGAACTGCAATGGTAGACGTTATGTTTATATGGCTATTCCAGTTCTGCTTCTGGTCAATGATAACCATTACAATGTTGATAGTGCCAATTTCGGCGATAGTATAACCATTGAATGTTAACAGGACATGGTTTGATTTTCTCTTCTGGAGATAGACATTGCCTGGTTTTTGTATGGTCTGAATGTCCTTTTCCACTTGTCAGTAGGAGCCTGAACATGCTGCATTTGGCCGTTGGCAACCTCAATACCTCAGGAGGCACGGATTGGGTTGAACATTGTGCAATCATCAGGGCACATCCCCATTTCTGACCTTACACTAGAGAGAAGGGCATTGATGAGGGAGCTAGACATCATTTAGCTTTGGATGCTACACTGAGGAACTCAGGTTCCCTCAGGAACTACAATGTCTGGGAGCTCAGCAGTCGAGGTGTATACTGAGAAAGTGCAGGTGCCGAAAATCAAGAGGAAACATTTAGAAAAAGTGCTAGCTGAGCCGGCAATTAGTAATTCAGGCCATAAGCAGCCAGAGTCAAGACATCAGAAACACTGTAGATGCTCGAAAAGACGGGTCATGTATGCTTTGCTGTGAGAGCAATTAAAGATTGGCAATAATTGTTTCTCTTGCCAAATATGTCCCTAATGCCATCAGCGAATCTGGCTTATTTTTACCGTGAATTTATTCAAGGACAGCTTTTGTACTTTTCAATTTAATGCCACTTTGTTAACTTTAGTTCTGGCCAATCCATTTTAGCGGGTGATTAGAGTCGTTAATTAGAGATCGTCAAGATAATTTTGGATTGATATCTGAGAAAAGCGAATGACGCAGATAAGAGGCAGAAGCCGGAGGAGTGGCTGCCGGCTGCACCTTCTTTCAAAGAGACAATAAGGAAATGAAGGGCCAAATGGTCTGCTTCTGTGCTGCAACCCGACTATCGTTGCATTCAACAAATGGCATTTAAGTTAAGTAAATTATACGGATATGCGACGAGAGGAATTACATTACATATTTTCACATTCAATATGTGTAGCTATACAAAGACGGAAGTTGACGGTAGGCCGATGTGTGATCAGAGGTTACTTGGCTGGGAACTCAGATAACTAGTTGAAGGGTCACTCGCTTGATGAGTGGATATCAAGTGAAACATGTTAAAACATTGAAGAATTATGATAACTGCCATTTGGTGGCTGTGTGTGTGAAAGGACCAGATAACATGAAACAGAGAGTTTTGTGAATGAGCATGTGGGGAGGAAGTAGCCCCATTAATCGTGAAAAAAAACAAGTATGAGCTATTTGCGTTCAAATGAATCGTAGGGAAATCGGATTTAAACGTTCTGAATCCAATATTTGGAGTCGTCTCTCAGCCCGATGGATCATGGGAATGAGTGATCAATTGCGCCAATGCCCGACCTTTCACAAAACACATGATGACCAAACCTTCCTTCTTTTAATCATGTGACGTATATGGAACTCTGAGAAGCAGCATATTGTGCAATTATCCGGTATCTGGAGGGTGCCAGACTTCATGCAACTTGTACTGTAAATTTGTGACATTTTTGTCTATGTGATATTTGTCGAGTTATCGTCATCCAGCTGGTGATGTTTGGAGTGTTCTCTTGTTGATAAGAACAACTGTTCCAATGAACATAAGCCTGTCAAAACCTGGCATCACATTTCACCTTTGCAAACTCTGCAACCCAAACAGGGGCTGTTCAGTATTTTTATAAGTATTTATTATTATTGTTATCACCATTTACAATTCACCATTGATTACAGTACAACGAGAAAAGGAGTTCAATTTGACATTATATTATAAATGAACATTTTTAGTAGAGATATTATTTTATCCAGAGTGTTTAAACATTGTTACAGGCATTTTCGTTACATGAGGGTTTTCAGAGAACAAATCTTATCTCCTCCTGTAAATGTCAATGGGATTTCAGCTGTAATTTGCCTGATTTTACGCACAGTTTCACAAGATACTGCATTCCGCTCTGCAGCTCCCCCCTAAACTTAGCCTGTGTCAGAACATACATGAATGTATTTGTGCAGCAACTGAGGACCCCAAGCATAGATCCAACTGACTCTAGCTCATATGGGACAGATTTCGATATGATTGTTACACGCAGAGAGATAAAATATATAACCGGAGTTGTCCAGAGAAGTATAAAGCTGCTGGTTATACTGAAGAGTAAAATAATGGACTTTCTTCGGCTTTCTATTTCAGAGTCCTTGTGATGCTCTCCATTGCTGCAACCACGGAGACCCCTGCGAACTTTACTGGCGAAAAAAACATGTCTTCCCGTCAAAACATTTTGCAACAAAATTAGAATAAATGGAACACATGGGGTCAAGATAATGGTAAACAAGTCAAATGCGGCCCATTCAGCAGAAATGAAAAATGTCTGTTTTAGGACACAACCATGATTTACATTGTCTATTATAAATGCAGGTTCATACGCAAAGTACCAGGGAATGTTTATCAAAAAACTCAAAACACTCACCACTGAAATGACAGCTACTGCAGTAATTTCCGTGCAATATTTTTTTCGAAGTTTCTTACAACATATGACCACAAAACGATCGAAGGTGAACACCACTGTTAACCAGACAGAGGCTGATGTGACGACATAAGTGAATGTCACAGTTAGGTGGCACACCGTGCTCATGGTCAAGAATGAAGCAGGGAAATAATTATTCAGCGTATTGTTCAAAATGACTTCAGCACAAACAACCAGGAGATCCGCCGTGGCCATGGCGATCATATAGTAGGTAATACATTTTGAGAGGCCACACTTTCCTCGGGAAAGAATCACAATAGCAGCAACATTAACTGTAAGAGAGGGATAGAGAGAGCAAGAGGTAAAAAGCACAGATGAACATGATTAATTTTCTTCCTGTTGCAGCAAAGGTTCATGCATTTGACCCAAATATGCACAGTCTGCATTCCGAGGTGAGCAGGTTCTAAATGTAAACTGGAACTAGTGGAATTGGAAACATCAGTTGATAATTCGCTTTTTGGAAGCAACAGCTTCAACTTAGAATGGACAACTATTGCTCAATAACGATTGATAATGCTGAGGGCGAATGTGTCCCAGACAACTTGAAAGCACACAAACGTCTGGGCATGGTGAATATTAAAAGGTAAATGGGAGGTGAAAAGTGTCAATTCATGTGTGTTTGTGCAATGTGAAGTTGGAAATGAATGCAGAAAAAAATATCTGGGCCAATTCGAGATCTACTCTGGAAGAGGTAGTGGTGCAATGTGTGCTGAGTCGTCTACAGATGTGATAAGTACTGGGAAGGATTACTGTGCTACAGGACTTACAGCTTGAAGGTAAACTATTGCCCAGGGGCACGAACTTACTCTGAACGCTTCTGAGGGTAAAGATGGGATGGTAAATACACAGGAACAGAAAATGGTCACTGAGCTATTTGAAAGACCAGCATCAATCAGGCCGAATGCCAGTTTACGCAGGAGTTATCACAGTGGCCGTACAATGACAATCAGTACAAGGTGAAAATCTTATGCAGGTCCCCAGGCAGAAGTTTTATTCGGGGATGAGAGCTAATCAGTCATGTGTTTTAAGTCAGCCTGAGTAATGTGAGATTGTTATGCTGGCTGAGCGTTGTGCAGGATTATTTCAACTGAATGCATCGCTAAAACATTGCAGAAAGACGGAAGCAACATTGCTCTGCAGAATGGGTGCAGTTGGTGCTGATCAAACGGGCAGTTTAATGGCCGACTGGGACCAGTGACATGGCTGTCAGTTTGAGTGGGCAATATTTATTCGCCATAGGGGCACATTTCTTTCAAAACATAGTCAATGAGCAATTTGATGATGTGACTCTAGTGAGGTCATAACTAGCGTTTTGCTTCCGAGTGACAGGACAGAGTTCCCATTAATTGATGAGCTGCAAAACAATCACTTTGTTGCCTAAAGGGCAGAAGGGAGTCGCTTGTGTCTCAAGTACAGCATCCGTGCAAAGTGATTTGAAATGTGAAGCTGAGAATTAACTTTTGCATGGCATCAAGTGCAGAAGAGCGCAGTAAAAATTCACCATAATGGGCACATCAATTTGAGTCTGTAGACTAATATTTGTTCAGAAAAGTGAAATTACGAATTGTCGATTACCTGAATAAAGACCTAGCACCTAACACACCCATGTTTAAATTATTATTCTCTACTGCTTATTTCATTTCATATTGGCCAGGCTCATACAACCCATGAACCTTAGCTTTTTTGGTTAAAAAGCATATTTCTTTTTTTCAAAATGCAGGAACACCTTTAGAGAATTAGCGAAGTTATTCAATGCTGCCTTATTTTACAGAAGATTAACCTCAGATTTTTATACTGATTACTGATGGAATTATATGATCTATATAAATCAAGCTAAATTGACGTGAGCCTCAGATATTCACGGTTGCATTATGATTTCTGTTGTTTACTTAGTAAATGTCCATTTTAATTTTGTAGAATATATTTTCTAAGTGAATCTCACTGAAATAATTTGTAGCTGCCAGATATGTAATAATTTGATGCACACGTTTAGTAGATTAGTTTTTGCATTTCAAAGCAAGTTAAATATCTACAGACTGAATTATTATCGAAAGTATGCAATCGGCTCGCTACCGAAATTTTGTTTGTCGTTCTGGTGGCGATGCTATCGGACAGGATGTCATGGCTCTGCAAAGGAGCAGAATAGCTTTCCAACTGAAATCTGCAGTCAGATTGGGGAGGCACAGATTAGTGAATGGATAGTGAACATTCTCAAAATAATGGGATGAGTGGATAGAAAGTTATTTCAAGTACGAACTGGTTTCATGCCTGTGCAACATGGTGCAGACTGAACGTAGATTTTTCGCAAACTTGAACTAGGGAAACAACAATGCATTGAACGTCTATAAACGGGGTGGTGAAGTAACAATTTGGATCATATTATTTCAGTAAGTTGTTGGTTAATGATTCAGATGAACTTTGAATGAAGTAAGGCGAATTAGTCGGATAAAGCTTTTTATATTTTTGAATCAGATTCCAAGTTGGCAAGCTTTGACCATACAAACAAAAAATGAATAAAATCTATTCGTGTTACATACACAGCCCAGTTGGCAGCCTCCGATTCACAATTCCCTAACTGGAATGCAAGCATCAAACATTGATTGACTTAATGGAGCTGTCAAAGATAATCACAAACAGCCTTGAAAACGCCAGGCAATGGATAAAAATTCAAGTTTGAACTTCTCTTGACCATGTAGGATGCAGTGGTAAAGGTGGAAAGATTAGAATTCAAAGCTATTTTGACACAATTGCAGCTTAAAATAAATGTCGAAAATGAAAATTGACCTTCATTTACCCGATACCTATTATTATTTGAGCAAACCTAATACTTATGTTCCTTCAATGACATGCATTTAAAATGAGAGACATAATTTTCCTTGCACTATTATGAATTATACAAAGACTGTAGAAAAATTATCAGCACTTGAAACAGTACTGACGAGCACTGTAAATAAGGAAACAGCTTTAAAAATATAGTAATTTAAACGATTATATAATGAATCAGCCAATGTTTGAACAAAATAATTATCAATACTATTATCCAATAAATTATCAGTATATTTCCAGAAATTGCCTCGGAAGTAAACGTTGAAATGCCGGAGGAATGAACTACCAATTATCTACATAATTAAATAGTGACATATCCAAACCATTATCCACTATTTCGCTAGCAAATTAAGTATACAGGCAACAAATATATTATCAACAGTATTCACTGCTAACTAAACTAGAGAAATGAACATTTAGATATGCTACAGAATTAGCCATTGCTCTCTGCAACTGCAATCTGCTTCTGGCCTGTTATTAATTGCTGTTTGGGAAGAGTAACATGGAGCAGGTGCAGTGCACTTTGGCTTATGTGCCTATTGGTGTCCTTTCTGCAACCACGCGAGTCTGAAGAACTGCAGAGCGAAGGAGGTTCCTCCAGCGTCCCAAATCCATATCACTTTAACAGCAATGTTCTATTCGCAATGTACGTACAAAATAACAATTTTCTATGGCATATTTTGCATGCAAAACAGATCCTTAATGGGTAATTCATTTGTGAATGTTGTTGCGAACGCACAACCGAGTGTGATCCACTGAATTGTGTTTGTAGTTATGACCCATTGCTGCAGGCTCCATAGCGGCAGTTACACAAGCGAAGTGACACAAATCCTCCGGTGCAGGTACAAAACGCTAATCGTGATTTAAAATCATAAAGAAACATTACAATAAGTAGAGAGCGGCCTGGATTTTACGTTTTTCAGCAGCGTGAGATTAGAGAAATGTAAAACCAGCCCTTTTCCTACTCACCCGCTCTTAGACCACTTCCCGCTCCACAATTCGTTAAATTCCTACGGGGAGCACGCATTGAGTGATGCAAAATGGGGTCCGCATCCAATCGGCAGTGAAAGCCTGAACATTGTGATTCAGATTGTAATGCGGTGAACAGAAGGTTGGTATGGCTGCAAGCTCAAGTCCACCTGCTCTTAGAAACTGTTTTCCCAAAAATGTTTTTCGTTGAAAGCTCAGGCAAGAAACAAAAAAAAAATGATATGTTAACCTGAAGGCGCTGCCAACTTCCCCAGCACAATCTGTTGCTACATTTAATCATGGTCCCGGAGGCAGAACATCTCTTCTGCACGATTCTCGCCTGATGGTAGCTGTCCAGGAGCATTCCCTCTCCTCTGTGCCACCACAAGTGCAAACCTCGAATCAAGAAAACATATGATTGAGTCGTTCACAAACTCAATAACTTGCTACTTAGTAACTTGTAAAAGGAGGGCCCGCCCGTTCTCCAACTGCAACTGGGAGATTCATGTACCTGACGGCACGAGACCCGATTCACGTCATTGATCTTCGTGCAGATTCGGCATTTCTGTGGGGGGTGGGTGGTGGGGAATCGGCCTTCTGAGAGATGAGGGGGGGTGGGGGGTGGGGGGGAAGGTGATTTGCAGACAGATTTCCAGCCAATCATTTTGGTTAAATCTTTAGCTATTCAGAATTGAATTCAAAATGTACGTTCTCATTTAGGGGCCAGTGTTCTCCGAAATGATTTACGTTTAAACATGCATTTTGCATTTAATCTTTGTTGAGTTGGGGAAAAAAAAAAACAGCCAGGGCCGTCACTTCAACGCAAAAAGGCCATGAATATTCATAGATTCGTCATCGTGCAGCATTTTCATTTCTTTGGATATTTTGACAAGATTAGCACCTTCACTAATTCTTCTTGAAAGTAAGGGTTTTCTTGTGCTGCTGTCCATGTGAATGGGGTGCAGAGAGAATGCTGTGAGCGATGGATTTCCAGGTTGTCGATCCAGTGACAGTCATGGAACGGTGATCGAAATCCAAGTCATATTGGTGTGAGACTTGGAAAGGGTTTTGTAATTAAGAGTGTTCCCATGCCTCTTCTGCTCTTGTCCTTCCTGGCTCTCGAGGTCAAGTTCAGAAACGACGGAACAATGCAGACATCTGGCATATGTCCACAGCAGCAACGATCATACCTAACAACTCGGATTAACTTGGTGAAATGCACGACAGGGCTACTTGAAAGCAAAACAGCATATTCAGCATGAGAGAGACAGGGCTCACTCATCCCCCTTCCGAATTTCGATAGCTGAGCTCTGAAGTCCTGTCACATTGCCTTGAATGTTGCTGAAATATTCTGCAACTCACTGTAGAATTGCTCTCACCAATATCCCCATTGGCAATGATTATGGAGCGCAGCGCACTGGTGCATATACATGGCTGAAGAATTTGCAGCCATATTCACCCTGAAGTGACGGGTGGATGAACCATCCCGGCCTGCTCCTACGGATGACAAGTATCACAGATGCCAGACTTCATACAATGTGATTCTCGGCACTCGAAGTTAAGGACTGACTAAAGGAACTGGATGATGCAGAGAATATGCGTCCTTTTAGATAGTGTCAGTATTACTGGTGTTCAGTGCTCCAAACTAAGCCTTCCTATCCTAGCTGGTATGGTGCATTTAAAGAGCTGGCATATACACAAAACTGTAAACATTTTCACAGGCACGCCTATCCACAAAAAAGTAAGGACAAATCCAAACAATATCATTACAGCCCCATCTGCCGACACATCATCATGAGCAAATGAAGAAAAGTATCATGGAAAATGCTTTTAATCGCCACGTACTCGGCAGTAAACTGCTCACTGATGCTCGCTTTTTGCTTTGTGTGAGCTCCAGCTCTCGGTTCGGCCGTGGTCCAAACATGGCCAAATGTTTTGCACTGATAAGGTGAGGAGAGAGGGGCTGTGTTTTATATCAATACAGCTGTTATCACACTGTGGTACCAATGAGGGCTATGATAACTGTAGTCGATAAGAATAGGGGGCAACTTCCCCACTGCTTGAAGTCACACCAAGCAAAAACGATTTATTTTTCTTTTTATTTTGTTTTGCAGGTGAATCATCTCCGCCCCGTGACATAAATGGATGAGAGCCTCATGGCAACGTCCTGAGCCCAAGGATCTGAAGCTACTCCATCAATGAACTTCTCTCCATTTGAAACAGAAAAGGAGGTTTGGTGTGGTGGGGAGAGGGTTGGGTAGTGGGAAGAGCTTGTATCAACTGGTGATCGTTAAAAGTTCAGCACCATTCCGAACTCAACAAATACTGATGAAAGCCGTCCCCATGTGTATCAAGACCTGGGCAATAGCCAGACTTGTGCTGAATAATGACAAGTAATATTTGCCCCACAATATTGAAAGGTAATGACCACCTGCACCAAATTAATATCCAACATAACACGCTTGAGATTTAATGACATTACCATCGCTTAAGCCCCCATTTTCAAAATCATTGGACAAGCCATTGACAAGAAACTGTGACTAGAAGGACAGGTCAAAATCTGAGACTGCTGTGGTGAGCAACGCAACCACTGACTCTCCATAACCTTTCCTCCATCTAAAATGCATAAATCAGGAATGTGATTGGATCCGCTACACCTGCCTGGATGATTTACGCTCCAATTGAATTCAAAGATATTGACTGAATCCAGGACAAAACAGGTTGCTTGATTTGGAATCATTCCGTAAATTTAATGATTCATACTGCTTATCCTTATCTGAATAATTCCTCTTACTGCGTTTAAAGTTCATATGAATCTGCAGCAAACATCTGATTGAAATTATATTATCCAAAATGGGGAGTATCCACCCAAATTCTCGGTATCACTCAATTGTATTACTGCTTTCCTAAATATCATTTTGCAACACTTTCAGTGTGCACCATTTTTCATAACCTTGAGTACACGTGGTACTTAAGTGAAATCTCATGATATCACATATCACATTGGCAATGAATGTCTCCTCCTGCTGACCAGCTCCCGTTCCCCTCAGCGGATGAAACAATGATCATCAATGGCTGACGTTTTGGGGAGTGAGAAGAAAAAAAAAAACGCTTTACATCGGGGACCTCTATGTCTGTGAGCAAGAGAGGATCAGTGGCACCACTAATGTCCGAGCTGGCCGACTCATAACGATAACTGCTAGACTGGGTCTTTGGCAGGTGGTCAGGGAACAAACCAGTTGCAAAACTCTAAGTGAATTCGCTGAACAAAACTACCCAACACAGGGGCATCTGTCCATTAAAGGATTGATAGTATTGACCACCGCACGGTCCTTGTGCAGACGAATTCTGTCTTCAGATTGGTGCTTCCCTCCATTGTATTGTGTGAGACAAGCATTGTGCTAAATGGGGTAGGTTTCACGTTGATCAAGAACTAACAAGTGCGCATTCACGAGGCACTGTCGACCATTGGCTCGAGCTGATTTGTGCACAACCATAATTTGTAACCCCAAGTCCAGCGTGTCCCCAAATCTGCAATTTTCATGTGGTCTGTTTATGGTGATGTTTCTGATGCCAGTGAAGCACTCTACCTTGCTCCTTTGGTGTAGATTTCATTAGGTTTTATTGTAGAACTGCGACAAGGAATGTTCAACAAATCACTTATTGGATTACTGTTAATTAACTGGGATTGTCCTAATAGAGACATTGACAAGGCTCCCCCTCTGCTTTCTGGAGCATTGGCAAATGAGAAGTGATCTCACGGAAGCATTCACCCTTCTTATAAGTTTCGGTGGTGTAGATCTTGGATGGATGATTCCACTGGCGGGTGTGTCTAAAACCAGGAAAAGCAACAAGGTCTGCATTTAGAACTGAGATGACGAAGAATTGCATCACTCAAGGAGAGGTAAATGTTCCAAATTATGTACCGCAACCTTGGCAGATGGGCAGTCATTGAGTATGTTGAAGGTGCCGATGAACCGAATGTGCAATATTAAATGCATCCAAAGATAGGGGATAGTGCATGGAATGTCGTGGAGAAATACTTTCAGTCATGATAGACTTGAATAGTGGAGCACCATCGTGCAGCCAAATGGTCAACTTCTACTCGTATTTCCTGTTTTGCTATATCCTTCTGTCAGCACCACCATGTAACATGACAATGTGTGTTTCTCAAAGCCAAAGGCGAGTGCGACAATGCTTAATATCAATCTATTGCAATTCTCAATTTAGGTTAGTTAGATTTGGAAGCAGGTTTGCAACAGCAAGAAGTGAAGGGCTAGAAATTGAAATGAGCAGAATAATGAGAACCAGATAACTACTCGGGGAGCATAGATGTTCCAAAATCGGACCATTTGTGTCTCAGTTAGCAATCTGTGTGCTAAGATAGATGTTTCATTACTTACGTCCTGGCGTCAGTACTGGTGAACAAAATTGTCAGCTAATGCGCCATTGCCATAGTGAAGTAGTTCTGCACTATAGGATGTAGTAACTTTCAAAACAGATGTCAGATCGTTTTACAGGGAAAACATCAAAGATTCCTTGCCTCTATTTCAAACATCCACATTGTCGTAGCCCTTTAGATACTGACTACCATTTAAACTTCTGCTAAATCCCACAAAACGGATCATCTGGTCATTGTCAACTTGCTGCTTGTGGAATCCTCCCGACCGTTTGCATCACTTCAGTGACTACGCTTCATATAAATCTATTAAGCTGGTCGATAATTGAGGCTGTAGAAATGCATGTATTTCAATAGACAAGTGACTAAGACATCGGAATATCTTCTGCACACACAGCAATCTGTTTCAGCCAGACTACGAGATATCCTCTCTGCATACAGATTTGTAAAAATATCGCTGTCGTAATGAGTATCTGATCTGACAGTGATCCCGGTATTGAAATATCGGAAAATGGACGATAACCATTAGCAACGGCTGCAAGTATTTCAAGCATAATTTTGCAGAATGCGAATTAGCCTCTGCACAGATTTTCACAGATTGTCTTTTCTCCAATTTGAAACTCGGTTTGCACTTGATTATGATAATTATAGCAGAGCCTACACGGTTACATGACATTCCGTAAAGCAACAATAAGATGTCAGCAGTGGAGACCACGGAATGAATGATATAGCAACAGGAAGAAATCTGTTAACGTTATGGTTAAACGTACATCCCTTCTATGATGATTTCCCAAAATTAAAGAAATGATTTCATGTTATCGGAACCGGCGTTTGAGAAGAAGATCAACATCCATTTATATGTGTAATGATTGTATTTAGGCTCTTACCAGGAACACCAATAGCCGCAAGAATAGGATAGAAAATGGCTTCTATCTGGCGAAGTATCTTTACTCCCATCTTTATTAGGAGGCGTCTTTCCTGCAGAGATTGATGCACAAAATGAAATGAACGTTTGACCTGAAATGTAGAAATCATCTTCTTCTTTAAATTCAGCTCAGGAAATTAAGAGAAACACGTTTAAATCACAGGAGATTTGGAAGTAGATGCCACGTTAATTAATCTAGAGCATCAGGGTAAAACTAGAGCGACAGGATTCCTAGCATGGAACAGAGAAAAGCTGTACCTTTACCTAACATGAAGCCCTTTACTTAACTAATCAAACCCACGACCACTACAATCTCGAAAGGCAAAGGCAACATGAACATGGGAACGCCACTCGCTGAACGTTGCTCTCCAAGACACTCATCGTTTGATCTGGATAAATATCGCCGTTCCTTCATAGTCTCTCTGTCAAATTAACGGATCCCCCA
This sequence comes from Carcharodon carcharias, assembly GCF_017639515.1. Classification (NCBI taxonomy): domain Eukaryota; kingdom Metazoa; phylum Chordata; class Chondrichthyes; order Lamniformes; family Lamnidae; genus Carcharodon; species Carcharodon carcharias. Next base: position 2,635,829 of record NW_024470775.1, read on the forward strand.
TGACAATACCGTGGATGTAACTACACAACAAAGACCGCAGCAGCTTACCACACACTTCACAAGTGGAATTAGAGATGGGCAATAAATGCTGGCCTTGTCAGCGTTGCCTTCATCCACGAATGAAAAGAAGGGCAAAAATTTATATTGTTAGTCCGAGGTCATGTTAATAAACGTACATTGGAAAACGAGAGCTTTGAGAATGGGTTTGTAAATGGCTCGTATCTGATGAAGTACAAAAAATGATATCCACTGCGAGAGGAGCTAACTCCTGTTGAAAGCGATACACCGAGCCTGTTGGAAAACATGAAATATGGCAGTCAGAGAAGCTGTTATAAAGGCAGCAGATAAATCCCCATGAGGGCATTTATGTCCCCTAAAGAAATCAATTAGTTTCAGTCAATGAACAAACAGGTTACGTCAGTCACTCTCCTTTTGAAAGGAACTGTTTCAAAATGAAACGTCGAACAATGGAATGATGTGCGAGTTCAATAACATTCAAGGGGCTATTTTAGCGAGCAACTGGTAGATCCCATAGTGGATAGTCCTGTCGGGAAATGATTGACACACACAGCGATGTCAGGAATCAAATCGATAAAAATTTAGATCAAAGTGATTCGAGGGAACTCAATCGACCTGAACTGCCTTGAGAGGTAATGGGGGAAATTTCAGATGTTCACCACTGTCATGTGTTTCGGGACACATTCTATGTTCCAACAGGGCATACGTGTGATGTATTTCTTTGAAATGTAAGCTTCTAGAAGGAACTCATACGCTCCCCAGATCTTTCCGTGGATTCTTCTGGCACTGACACTTCCGTCAGTGACTTGACCTACATTCTCTGTCGTTGCCCATAAATTTGCACCATTCTGGCTGGAAATTATAAATGCAACCGTTGGACCTGGAAGGTTGGCGTTGTTGGTGCCTTGATGTGCAATAGTGCAGAGTGATGCTTGAACTGAATGAAAAAAAAAATGTTTTTGAAAAATTAATGGTATATATAGAGTACATCGCTGGGAAGGCAATCCAATCTGAACTTAAAACTCTTGGCCCTCAAATCTATTCTGGTGAGAATCAGTATTCACTGATTATCATCAACCCCAATCGACGGGGCCTGCAGCTTTGGTGTGGGCTGCATTTCAAACAAACACCAAAACCAGAATAGTTAAGGTCAGTAGGTCATTCCCCCACTTGAGCCTGTTCTGCAACTCGGAAAATTCATGTTTTATCTGATCCTGGTCTCATCTAAACTCTCCTGCCTGCTTTCCCCTAACCAGCATCTTCCGCCAGACCCTTCCATCACCTCCCTCACAGCACACGCATACAGCCTCATGAACCTAGTCTCCCTTATTGGTCAGTAAACAATCCAACTCATGGATATGCAACTGCCCGAAACAGATGTTCAGTGCCATTCAATCTATGACAATGACGTCATAATTAGAGGGATGCAAAGTGGTTCGGCAGTAGGAATCCATTTCCTGCCACTTGCGTCGCCAATTAAGGCTTGTTAATGTGTCCAGATCTGTTTGTCACATATTTGCCGGTATTTGTCCAAGCATGCACTCCAAGAGCTTGACACATTCATTTCAGCACCACCGGCAGCCTTTTCAAAGACGCAAGAATAAAACCTTTGACAGAGGCTACTGGGAAGATACAGAGAGAAGTCGTATTCTCGGACCAATGCGCTCTCATACGTCAGTATCCGGAGACATTCAGGTGCGTCCTGAGCATTTTTTTGCAAACTCAGAATGTTTTTCATTGGCAAAATAACTGAGGATAGAGATGTTGTAGCAAACCGTTGCTGATCACGTGCTCCAAGATCCCACAGCAGCTTTGAATAATGCACCACTCTCTTCAGTACGGAAGTTTTGTTATCTTGGCAGCATGCATTCCAGGGGCACTAACTGGATGGGCAAATTACCCACCGCCTGACAAAAACAAGCTCGGCACGTGGCAGGATTGTCTCACTGACTTCTGCAAAAAGAACATGGATTTGCCCTCAGATAGAAGATCAAGATCTGCCAGGCAGTGTTTCTTATATCACTTCCATATCAGTGCGAATCTTGCATAACCTATCGGCCTGGTAGATACCTAATGAAAACTTTCCAACTTAACTGTCTGTGAACCATTTCCAACGGTTGTTAGCAGGAGAAAATCCGCAAAGCCGATGATCTTGCAAACTGCAGCATGCCTGACATCGAGAAAATGTTCTTTAGAGCCCTGCTGGCTGGGTCAGTCAGGCCCGTTCATCCAGAAAGTTCCTGCGTACAAACAAGCCACACTCAGTGAGCACGGGAAGCTCCACTACAGGATGCCTGAAATCTCAAAGCCAAACTCAGAGGTTGCAAACTGGATCCCAATACATGGGATCCTGACACTACCTTACTAAAAGCAACGCGGTGTGCCTACGCCACATGAAGCATTCACGTGGTGCTCCAGAATCCTGATACTAAAATATGGGTTCACAGTTCTGCTTCAGGCGACAAGCCATGTGGGGATGGAAATTTGGGTACAGGGGCAAGGCTGTGATTCCAGGAGGCCCCCAGCCAATGTCCTCTACAAATGCCTCCGATATGTGGCGGTCGTCGGGCACATTTTTCGGGAAAGGTTTGCCTTTCCATACCTGATTCTGCCACTTAGCAGTCCACGTCCAAAGGGCGGCCATATAGCATGTTGTAAGAATATTCTCCAGGTCGCCCTAATGCACCGAAGCCTTAACACCAGGGAGGGGGAGGAGAATGCTGCCAATCACTCAGCTTGGCATCACCCGGTCCATCCAATCAAAAACTGCTTCCAGTCTCAGCGGCTCAACAGAGTCGTGGACAGGCTGAGCCAGAGCAAGGAGAAGTGAAACAATCTGGGACTTTGATTTCAACTCCTCAGTGGTAAAACCGGTGGAAGAAAATGTAGGTCCAGAATGTGACTCCTCAGTCATCTGAAATCGCACTGAGCCTAACGGACTTCATTCTAGGTACTGAGGGAATGCCACTGACATCAATGAGATGAAATGCACAATTTCAGGAAGGTAGGGCACCTCCACATTTTCAAGGGCAATTTGGATCGAGCATTAACTTGGCCCATCTAACCACATCCCCGCCACATGAAAGGATATATTTGAAAATATGATTGTGAACAAAGATTCGGCACAACCAAATGTAGGAATCATCCAGTGATTTCAGCCTTTGTGGAGAACAGAGTCAAGCGCCTTAAGGAGAAGGAAAGGCGGGCAAGGTCAATTTATTCCCGCTGAATGTACTTTTTATGCAGAAATTGGCAATCGATTGTGCAAGAATAGACCTGATCTAATCTCACACGTGATATCACACTGACATTTTTTGCAGCGGACTCACTTGTCGAAGGGCCGGGAGAAATAATCATCAAGATAGTTATACCAACTGACCAAAAGACAGATAGACAGACACATAGATGCACAGATAGACAAACATTCAAATGGATAGACTGATTAGAAGAGAAAGTTTTATGCGGGATAGAGAGAGAGAGAGAGAGACAGAACGAGCAACAAATGGAGCTTGCGAGTGAAAAAGCAAGGGAATGTGAGACCGAGATGGATGGATAGATAGATATATATGGAGTTGGATAGATAGTTAGATGGATGGATAGATAGATAGAAAGATAAGAACATGAAGGGCTGAAATATAAGTCCTTCTTGCAACAAATATCCCCTGTGGATCATTGACAAAGGCGACCTTGAAGCAAAAAATGTGATTGTGACTTAAAAAGAAACACAAAAACGCAATGAATGTACACATACGAATATTGAACACGAATAAAACTGGGAATTTCGCCTGACAAATCCCCCTTAATATCAAGTCAGATATGGCGTCCAGGAATTTGGTCTCTGAAATTCGATTCTGGTAGCAAATAAAACAATTTGAAGGATAGCAATTTCCTCGTGACCTTTATCATTTATGTTCATCAGTAAAGCGATTGCTATTTTTTCTACAAGAACAGGCCGACGTCTGGGAACACCGTTTAACTCAACTCATCACTCCCCAAAATATGTGCAATATCTGCAAGGGACAATTGTGGAATGCGTTAGGTTGGAAACATGGGCTGGCCAAATGGAGTTGGGGGGCTGGTGGGTGGGGGTGCTGGGTTTTGCGGGTGATGCTGCTGGTAGGGGCCCTTGTACAATTGGTGTGAAGGGAAAGGGAATTCGACCAGTGGATTGCCCAATGCAAGTGTGCTTATTCTGAGTACTATGATGTCTGATCAGTGAGAGGAACATTCATGTTGTAAATGCCAATTCTTCAACAGACAATGATGCCATTTGCGACCAGCCCCACGATTCCTTATTTGCCTTGCTGACAAGCCCCTCCAAACGCTGAAAACCTGAAGTAGCAGTGGACAATGCTGCACACGAACACTGTTTCAGTTATTTTAATCATATCCCAGCACATTCTTCAAATGCAATCGCAACATATTCTGAAACATAATATACATGCAGATCATTGTGCATAAACTCAGGAGCTCCAGAAGGATGTCAATTACTTGGCTAAATTGTCTGGATGCGTTAAACTGGACAACACATCCAACATCTGCTACCACAGAGAATAAACCATAAATGCTGACAATAACTAGCTGCATTTTATTGAGAGGACAAAAAAAATTAACTGTTGCATTCCCTTCAATTTTGCATCTCCCTGAAAGCCCGGAGTCTCCTGTAGCTTCTGCTGGTTAGTAACCTGTGCCTGACAGTGAAACCACTGAGCAGCAGAAGCAGGGCAACTGGTCTCTCCCTGGTTGGGATGTGATTGAGGAACTCGATTATTCTCCAGGACAGAGAATGCGGGCCATTTATTGCCTCATCACAGAGCGGGTTTTTATTGGTAGGCAATACTCATTTGCTAACAATAAATATCAGGAAAGGTTCCTTGAACAGACCAAAAAATTTGAGTATTACCCGAAGCTTAGCCGCTGTCTGTCCAGCACAATACTTACATTTCAGATTTTGCCAACAAAAGGCGACAAAGCTTTCAATGGTGCGAGTGCCTGTGAACCAGTCAGAAAAGTCAGTGGCTGATAGTGTTGGCATTACACACGGGGTTGGAGTTCAAGAAACGAAACTCTTTTTAGAAAACAATCAGAAAGTTTCAAAATATTAGGCTGAGGAAACCAGGTTTGCCACTGTCATAGTCACCACTTGCTGAGTGTCACATTTGGAGAGACCACTCTTTCTGCAATTGTGACCAAATCGTCACTATGTTAGCTGAGCGTAAGGGGAATATACAATACCAAACTTACAAGCTTGAGTCAGGACTTATTGAATATTTCAGAATCATTCTATCTTATTGATCAGACGGTTAATGATACGCGGAAGGCACAAAGAATTAATGGAAATTATTGGAGAAGAAAAGACGCTTTGAGGGAGGAAGTCAGAAGTTATGGGGTAAGCAGGGATTTTCGCGTAGCGATGTGTGAGGGAGGAGCTAGTGTTCATGGGGGAATCTGAGGCTATTGAGGCAAAAGTTTTCACGAGCGAAGATATGGGTTGATGGGTATACCCTGGCAGTCAGCCTAGGAATGACGGTGTGGACACAAGTAAAGCAGGGTTGAAGCGGGAAAATTGCATACGGTGAGACATCATGGAGGAATGGGGAAATTAGGGTTGATGGTGTGAACAGGAGTATTACGGGGTGCTAGGGTGCCATGGGAGTTTTGGGTGACGCGTTGTAGTGGTGTCACTGATTGAGGAAAAGCTGGTGTGACATGGGGGAGAAGACCTAATGTTGTTTGAGTGCAGGATGGGAGGGGAGTGCGGTAAGGCACAGATGTTGGCAGAGTAATGCTTTAAGGGTCTGTTCTCCCGAGCAGCCTCTCAATATGATAGGAGCCACCCACAATAAAAACAAAGAATGATTTTATATATGTCCTGAGCAATCAGCTCAACATCTTGATGGAAGGTTTGCTCACACATGATACAACTCCTCGCTTTTTTTCTTAGGTGAGCTCAACAGAATATTTGCATCATTGCAGGCTGCAGAGAGGTTACATTCAGAGGTTTCACCACTACAAGCACTGCAAGGTACGGGCCACGAACACTCTTTATCTCTCCATGGTATCTGTCAGGCCTGGCATGTACCTCCACAACAGCCAGAAGTCATTTTGAATTAAATATAACGTTTAGAGGTGTTTTGGTTAATCATTATCAAACAAAGTAAAAAAAAAATTGGACAAACACTCTATTTCTAGCGGTGAGATGAGTACGAGAGCTTTTGACATAAAGGCAGCATTTGACCGGGTGTGGCACCAAGGAGCCGAAACAAAAATGGGGCCAACTGGAAACTCGCCTTAGGCGCAAAGGAAGAGGGCACACTGCAGGATTTCCTCAGGTTAATTCCCGAGTGCCAACCAGCGTCTGTTGCTTCATCAATGTGTGTCCATCCATCATATGGTCAGAAGTGGGGATGTTCAATGATGTTTGCACAATGTTCAGGAGCATTTGCGATTCCTCAGGTAATGAAGCAGCCCATGTTTAAATGCAACACGAACTGGTCAGGATGTTGCGGCCTCTCCCAACCGGCGGGGCATTACGTGCCTGCCGTACTGGTTGTGAATAACATAGCTCTTCACATCCTTCAAAGAGTGTGGTGATGGGCGTGGAGTGTGGGTTGGATGGTTAGTCGCGAGAAACACCGTGTCAGGAAAAATAAATATTGGCTCTGGAAAATATGCAGCCTGTCACTGAATAGCTGCAAGGAAAAACCACTTCATAAAAGTGCCAGGCAATGACAATTTACAGCAAGAGAGAATCGAACCATTGACCCTGACTAAAAACGGCATCACCATCACCATCAATATCAACATCCAGGAGGCCACCATTTACCAGAAACTGATCTGGACTAGTCTCACATTTACTGTGGCTACAAAAGCAGATCAAAAGCCAGGAATCGCCTGGGGAATTACTTATTTCCTGATTCCCCAAAGGGTGTCCACTACCTATAAGGCACAAGTCAGGAGCTTGACTGAATACTCTCCACTTTCAAGGATGAAGGCAGCTCCAAAAGCACTCCAGCAACTCCTCACAATCCAGGACAAAACAGCCCGCTTGATTATCATACCAAACCAAACATACACTCCCTCCACCACCGCTGCACAGCAGCAGTGTGTACCATCTATAAGATGCTTTGCACCAAATCACGAAGACCCCTTCGGCTGCACCTTCTAATTCTACTGCCAATTCCCCGTCGAAGGACAAGGTCAGCAGATGGATGGGCACAAGGAAATATTTAATTTCCTCCCCAAGACACGGACCATCCAAGCTTGGAAAGACATCAGTGTTCCCTAACTGTCGCTGGGTCAGTATCCTTTGATACGACAATACCTCCATCCACCACCCCCTAACCACACTGTGGGTGTAGGTATACCACAGAGCCCACAACCTTTCAAAAGGCTGCTCACCACCACCTTTACCAGGGCAACTAGGGATGGTCAATACATTTCCCCCAGCCATTAAGGCCTCCATCCTATGAATGAATTAAAAAAAAACCCTAAAATGATGTTTTATTGGCCCATATGATAAACTGGGTTGCAAAAATCCTGATTCAGGAGGCACCAAACTAATCGAATCGATTGTCTCGCACAGAACTGGGAGCAATGCCCTCATCGGGAGAGATCAGGTCAGTTGGTGGAACTCAAAGTGGCTGGTGAGTGGATGCTGACGATGGTCCGCTGTAGACAAGGCTGAACCTTGACACAAAACCGCAGTTTAGCGTGACACACAGCCTTTTGCTAACCGTGATGAAGCCACTGCCTCATAAAACATCACCTAAGACAGAGACGGTTCTGCAATAATCAATTATGTTGCACCGGGAGCAAGAGATTTCTTAGTCAGGGGCATCCTCATGAAGTGGGGGACATGGGCTGGGAAGTTTATCCTTTATTCTTTCGGGGGACTGGGAAAATGGGTCGAGGCCAAGCAGCACCAGCTAAAGAGGGAGACAGGGGCAACAGTGTGATTTGGTGCCTTCACTCCCCTCCCCCACTTCCCCTGAGGCAGACTCTCCTGAAAAGCTAGACGCCCATCGGAAAAGGCGCTTTATTAAAAAAATCGCCCAGGTAGCAGCTCCCTTTAAACGTTGATTAAAAGCTACCAGTATTGTTTTACGATTGAACCCAGTGATATATGACACTCAGCAATGGACAGCCTGTCCATTCAAAGCAAAACCAGATAGGGTGTCTGTCCATTTCTGTCCCCGGAATATGCCTGAATAGTTTTCACTTAAATGGAGCTAATGTATACACCACAGCACCCCCTATGGTAGTGACTTCCACATTCTCACCTCTCCCCAGGGAAATAAGCATTGTTGAATTCCCTGTGAGTTTTCTTGGCGAGTGTCTTTTATTTAAGACCTCCAGATATAAGCATTGTCTCTAGAGCAAACGTTAGCTCTGCATTCAACTTCTTAAAATCTTTCATATTTTTAAATATATAGATATGAGGACCCCATTCGGTTCATTCAGCCTTTCTTGTCTCGCTCCTTCTATCTCTATTTCTCTCACGTGGTTTCCAACACGTAGCGCAGTCACTTCACTGAACACACCTCTTGTGTCCCTGCATGCATACATGATGGCGTGCATGGGGGCAAGCGAGAGTGTTTTGTTCTTTCACTACTGACTAATGAATAACATTTGGTCAGAGTGTTTTGTTCATGACGATGTTCACCGCGTGAACATGTTCATTTTAAGCAGGACTCCAGGTTAAGACTCGTTTTGCCTGAGGCGACATCTTGGGTCAGGAAGTTGGAGACAGTGCCTCCTATGAAAATCAACTAAAAATAGTGAGTGCAGTGCTCATTGAGCATACTGGACACCTCCTATATTTCACCGCGGGGAAGGGAGCTCTTCATTATTGGCATCTTGCAAGGTATCCCCTTGGAGGTCGAATGGGGGGTAGGAAGCAGGATCTTTTTTAGGGAGAAAGTGACAGGAGGGTGAAGTGTCATCAATCGCCCCTGCTGCAGTGAGAACACTTCTTTCTCTGTTATATTTCCGGTCGAATCCCTCTGAGCTGTTCCTACAGACTGTGTTCCGTCAACCTAAGCAGGAGAGTCACCGGGCAGGCTCATGCTGTATGCCAGCCAGTCCACTACACACAGAGATCGTGCAAGGTGCCCACAGATAATCTGAGAAGAATATTGTGCTTAATCGGGAATTGGGTGCAACTGAGTGCAACTGTTTCCGTGTTAACTGTAACCGGCAACTTTAAATTAATTTCATTGCCAGCCAGGAACAAAAATAGGAAAAATACTTTCAGGGCCAGTTTCAAACCTCACACTGAAGCGCACCCTTCAGTGTTTTTCAAGTCTAACGAGCGGTTTTGATGTGTGGATGCGCGGCAATGGACAGCCTGGTTGCTCACCAAACTGACCAGCAATGGGCTGTTGGATCCTACCCTGTGATGATTCATGATTTTCCCATACACATGCCTTCGTGCCAAGCGATCAGGCTGGATTGCAAATAGCCGCCGGTCAGCCCTGTACCCAGGCAAATACTTAACAGACTCATAAGCTTCCGAGCACGACACATATGTTTTCCAAGTCAGTTGAAGGGCATTTAGCACAGAGCATCCTAACTGCATAGCGCACACACGACCAGCCTTTTGTCATGCACTCCCATACCTGAGTGCAGTTTAGACTTCAGCCAATGCCCACCTTTGGAATACAACTAAAGACGAACAAAAGTGAGAGACATTAAGGACCAGGAAGCCATTCGGCCCAACGAGTTCCCACAGCTGCAAGGCAGTGTGGGATCAATGGGAAAAGCGGACATGGGAAGAAGGGGTGGACAATGGAGAGCCGGGAAGATAGCAAGTTGGGGGTTGCGGTTGTGAGTGGGGGCGTTCAAGGGGCCGGAGCGACCGGAGTGGAAGGGAAATTCGGCTGTGCAGTTGTCAGGGAGGGGGGAGACAAAGTCTCCAATGTAGGTGCAGCTGCAGGATGTTCCCCCCACTAATCAGTCACTCCAGGGAAAAGGAAACGTTTCTCTGGACTCACTGATTAACTCACTGATTCTAAAACAAAGAGCTCAGTTCACGACTTTCAACCGTGTCCCAGGGGATAGCAGTCCAGGAATATTTTTCGCCACCATAAGCATATGCTTAGGAGGACATACGCTTACCAAACCATCCTGTGGTAATGTTCGAATCCTAACCATGGTGACTTCCTTCTGGGGCATCACATCAGCAAATAGGTACCAGGTCCCTGAAATAGTTCCGCTTAATAGATGTTAATTGTCATAAGAGAATGCTGAGCTAGCTGGTGAGTCATTAGATGTTCTATAACAACTCAGGGTTATTCAACGTGCACATCGAAACGGACATGTAGATACGGAGCTATGTCTGACACAGATCTAGATTGATTGAGCAGTTGAGAATTTGCATCAGATGAGAATTTGGGGAAGTGAGGTCAAGACGTGTTTCTTTTCCCACTTTCGTCAGCATCCGGTCATTGGACAGTTTTCCTCCTCGTCTTCAAAATAGCTGAGTGCAACATTCTGGGAACGTATCTCTGTGAAGTATTAACTAATGGGCTAATTAAATGAGCCTCAGTGTCAGCAGTGGCAGGCTGGTGCTGGCAATTTTAGCAGAATGTATGTATCGATGGAATACACTGAGCAGGATTATTATTTGTGGAAATTTTCAGGCATTTGTGGGGAGGCAATGGGGGCAAACGTTGTTTGGACACTTTGCCCCAGAAGGCAGTCATTCCCCATACGTTAGAGAGAACTTCAGATAGGTGAATAGTCAGAAGCTGGAGGGTGAGTGCACGTCTGCCGGATAAGTGGACCCAGCACTGAGACTTCAAGGAGCCTTGGCTCATGACCTTTTCAGCAGATATGACGTGCGTGCAACCTGTGCGAATGGGGAGGACTGCAAGGTAGATGAGCGGACTGATCATGATACAATGGTGAGGAATGTGTTTCGAATGGGTGGAGCGAAGAGGAATAGTAGTGACAGGCTACAGTGTAGTGATGTGTTCACTGCAATTGGAAACATGAGTCCATGCTGCTGGGTTACCTAAAAGCTATTAGCTTTTCAGAGACCTGCTCAGGCTGGAGAGGAGCTTCATATTGTAGGGACTGGGTTCACTGGGTCGTTGACCATTTGAGTACAAAAAGCACTGGAACAACTAGGAAGTAATTTCTGCATAGCGATTGGGAGAGAAAGGCACGAGGTGAAACAGCAGAAAGAAACGGTAGCAATCTATGACTATGACCGATGTGATATAAAAATTGGTGTAACGTGAATGCACTTAGGAAGATAAATACGTGTCTCAAAGAATAGTGCAGGAGAAATGAGTGCTGATCTGCTTGCACTGGCACCAGTACTGTGAAAGCGGGAGTTTATCCATTAGGGCCGTCTAGACTTTAATCCCCAGATTCCGAGTGGGATGCAGCGTAAGGAAGAAGAGATGATTTCAAAATAACCAGAGGGTGAAGAGATCATCTCGGGCAGTTGGAATAAATAAAATGGAAATAGCAAGAAGATATATCATTGAAGGTATAAAGGTGAAGGTAATCAGGTAATGGAAGGAAGGAGAAGGAATTGCAAGCTTAGGAGTGAGCTAGCAGGAAGGTGCAGTGTTTGCAAAAACGGTAATAAAACAATGAATTAATGACTCTAATTTTGAATGGCTGCAACATTTGCATGAAAACACGTGAATTCTAATCTCAAATATAACTTGATATGTCTGATCTGATAGACATTGTGGAGACGTGGCTACATGCAAACCAATGCAGGGAACTGAATATCCTCGGGCATGTGACATTCTGGAAGGAGAAGAAGCTGGGAAAAGTTATTGGGGTAGCTTTGGTGATCAAAGAGGGCTTTGGTACTGTGCTAACAAATGACTGGTGTTTTAAATGTCAAAATGTAGAATCCGTTTGTGTGCAAATAAGGGAAAGCAGGGAGCAGAAAATATTGCAGTGAGTTGTTTATATTGCACCAACTTGCAGTAATCTAAGAATATCTCATTACATTAGAGATGCTTGTATGAAGTGCAGAACTCAAACCATGGGGGATTTCTCTGTACATACAGAGTTGGTAAAACTAATTGCTTCTGATGTTTTGGGGAACGAGTTATTAGAACAGTTGCAAGATGGTTTTCTAGAGCAGCACGTTGATCAGCCAGATAGTGCATGTTTTATTTCAGATCAAGTCTTGTGCAACTGAACATTGCTCATTGATACTCTTGATGTAAAGCAGCCGATAGGAAAGAGTGAGCATAATATGCTTTAATGTTTCAGTAAGTTTCTATGTGCTGTTTTCCAATCAGAAACAAGGATCTTAATATAAACAATGAGTCTGTTAAGGAATTCGGGTGTTCGGGGCGGGTGAGTGATTGGCTATGATAGATTGGAAAATTTTGCTAAAGGATGGAGTTGGACAAGCAATGGTTAACGTTCAAGCAATGAATACATAGTTTACAACGGAAACACATTCCTGTAATGACCAGAAGTCCGGCAAGGGAAGTCTTCAATCCGCGGGGGAGGGCGTTGGGTGGACGAGGCCTAAATGATAAATAGTAAATTTGATATTTGCGAGCATTTTAGAATTCTGCTAAGGAGGACCAAGAAAAATAATAAGAAAGAGAACATACAAGGAGTGAGTAAACCAGCGAGAAATATAAAATAAATCTCTGAAATGCTCCTCTGTGTAAAATAAAGGAAAAAAGATTACCAAATATAAATGTATGTTCAATGGCAAACAGAGTCAGGATAATGTACTTCATGTAGTAAGGAAATGACATATCAAATTAACAAATACATTGTGTCTGTCATCATGGAGAAAAATACAAAACCATCCCAGAAATGTTTGAGAAGCAGAGGGCTAGATTAAAAGAGGATCTGCTAGATTTTAATTCAAGTGATAAAGAAAGTATTTGGGAAATTAATGGTGCTTAAAGTGTATAATAACTCTGGGCCTAATGATCCTTAAGCAGGGGGGCTGAAGAAAGGTGATAGTCGAGATAGCAGATGCATTGGTGACGACCATTCAAAATTCTCAGGAAGCTGTAGAGATTGGAAAGTGTCACAGGTAACCCTACTATTTAGGAAAGGAATTAGAGAGTAAATGGAACACGACAGGCCTTTCATATTTGCACCACTACTAGGAAGGATGCTCGAATCTATAAGAAAGAATGTGATAACAGGATATCTCGATAAAAATGGTAGGATTTAGAAAAGGCAACATGGATTTTGGAAAAGGAAATCATGTTTAACCAATCTGCTGGTACATGTTGAGTATATAACTACCCAAATCGATAAAGGGGAGCCGGTCGATGAGGTATCATCTTAGATTGTTTTGTAAGCTTTATATAAAAACACATAAAAAACGGTTAGTAAGCAAAATTAGAGGTCATGGGTTGGCGGCTGTTACCAAGCTGTTCAAATTCCCTTTCACCGTGACCCTACATATGCCTCCCTTCAGATGATGATCAAATTCTCTTTTGAAAGCCACGATGGAATTTTCCCACCCTCACTATCAGACAAAGCGTCCGAAATTCTAAAGTTTATCTGTGTAAAATTATTTATATTTCCTCACATTACCATTTTCTTCTTTCCATTGCCAATCTGCTTGCACTGCATTAAATCTTCCTTCCAGCACCTTCTCTTTCGTTCTTTCGTGGTGTCTCTCGTGGTCTCTCTCAGCCTTGAAAACAGCTCTGCCTAGATAGGTAAAGATTTCATTGTTCAACCGGTTGTGGTTTGTTAAATATTCAGATCAGTCATCGTTAAACCGTCTGACAGAGGTTGTGCCTCAGTTGGAAATGTAACTTAAAGGTGCCAATCAAAAACCTTGATGTGAAGGAGCCTTTAGGAAAGAGTGAGCATAATATGTAGGAATGTTGCATTAAGTTTCAATGTGCTGTGTTCTAATCAGAGACAATGTTCTTAAATCAAAACAAAGGGGTGTTAACATATCTGGGCTAGAAGTTCTGGTTGAGATCCCTACTAAAGAAGATGTGAGTATTTGGAGGACCATACATGATGAGGGTCGCACAATTTGATTTCAAAACTTCTAAACCTTCCAACGTTTGCACGGTACCTTACAACGTGTGGTTGAGTGGTGGGGGTGGGAAGCGTTTTCAGGAAGATATGAAGCAATGATACAACCCTACGCAACACACTTCAGCAAGGCGTGAGCAATGAGCTGTTATTCTGAGGGGACATTATACACATTATTCTGAGGATGTTGTACCCAGACCTTTCAGCCCTTACGTGCCATCCCGTGGAGAGAAAGCTAAATATTGGGATCCGTGATTTTTTTGGAGAGCTCCACAGACACGATGGACCTTGTAATTTTATGTTGGAGGTAATTAGTGACTGGCCACCCGGCCTGCACTACTTAAAACGGGGACAGTTGTATAGCACTACTCCTTCACTTTTATCAAATGTTGGACACAGTTAGATCTGGCTGAGTTGAAGAGCTTTGAACTAAACTGAGCCGTTGTTTGTTGGAATACATACCTCAGTCTATTGCATCTGCTTGAATTAATTTATCATTATTTAATTCATGGCGAGGATTTATTGCCTCGGACAGTTCCTGGGGCATTTCAGTCGACTACAAATTGCTGTGGTTGTGTATTCACGGTAGAACAGGATAGCTTAGGACACCCTTGTGAAGCCAGAAAGAATGGTTGTTCCAAAAATCGACAATGGTGCCATGTTCACCATTAGAATTTTTATTCCAGATATTCTGTATTTCATTGAATTCATTCATCTGCTGGGGCCGTATTCAAACTCAGGCCACCAGCTCATTACTCTGGGTCGCTAGATCAGTAGCTCAGTGACAATGCCACTACACCATCTCCTCCCCTAATATACATGCCACTGTTTTTTGGGCTACAGCTGAGCACCTCGACCTTGTGGCATACCTGCTGTTGATTCTGACATTGCCTCCTGCATTCTGCATTGAGCCATGTTTGCACTCTTGATTTGGTGGTTATGGTGGGTTGTGAGATATGCCGGTCCATGATTGGTGATTGTGGTTGTGACACAGTTCTGCTGCTGCTAATGGCCCACAGTGCCTCAAATACGCCCAGTCTAGCACTGCTAGTTCCGTTCTGAATGTAACACATCTAACACAGTGGGAGTGACGCTCAACACGATGGAATGATTCCTCGATGTGAAGATAACACATATAAGCCCTGTTTTAAATCAGTGACAGTACAAGATTGAGTGGTAGAATGGACTCCTGTTCCAATCAATATTGCTCAGGAATCACCAGTGAAAGACGCAGTCACCTCTCAATTTCACAATATCTTGGAGCGAGATAGAGAGAGTCTCTCCCAGCAACAGGAATCCAAGTAACTACAACAGAGCTTTCAAAATCTTCTCCTGAGCTCCTGAGAGTCACAAGGAGGTACCAGAGCACAAATGTTCTTTATAGGAATTGAGTGACTGTTCACTACACTGCACAATCGTGATTGGGTCTATTTTAAGAGTGATGACGAGGCACTGACTATCCCAAGCCGGATTTGTGGTAATTAACAGGGAGACAGGTCTGTGTAATGATCGAAGTGGAGAAGTTTTAATAGAAAACGTCACTGTGTTTGAAGTAAGAATCATTCTAAACAAAATAAAGCCATTTTGGCCATTGAGCCTTAGTTGGTGCTTTGCCAGAGCTACCAAATTCTGCCAACTCGATATCTTCTCATCCTCCATAGCTCTGTATTTTTTCTCTAATTCAATCATTTCAACAATTGCATCATCTTCCATTATCTTCCAGATGCACTGCTGGTGCATTTATTCTTCATGCCAAAGGGCATTCAGTAACTGGCATTGATGTAGTTCATCCAGTGTCTGAAAAGCTGATGCCCTTTCACATAAGGGTACTTGTCGATATCCTCGCATCAAGTCAATTTATGTGGTAGCTGCTGAGTGTCCGACTTTCTTGATATGCTCATCAGATCATCGCCTGTGATATGAATCTGCCGTTGTTGTCGCGTTCATTTTTCGCTAATTAATACATAGTGCTTGTCACCCATCTGGTTTCCACACCATTACAATGGCTGAACTCTAATTAGTGTGTCTAGGCCCCATCATGTCATTTTGAAGGATAAATTCAGTTTCCTCCCGCACTTTTGTTAATTTTAGTGGTTCTCATCTCTATCCGTGTTTGCTTAGTGAAGCTCAATTCCCCACCTCAGTATCATCTACAGAAAATCTACATTCCCCAATGTATTTCCAATAATTGCTTTGTATGAATACTATTGCTCTTTTCAATCGCTCTGACACTTTCCTGGAAGGTTACCTAATCACACATTTACGTTCCTCAGTACTTCCTCATTTTGCAACTAAATCAGACATAGTTCAGTTTCAGAATCCTTACCTTTTACCCCTGTTCCCTTACTTACAAATGCCTGTAACTCTTCCTGTTTATCCTGTCGGTTAAAATTTATGTAAGCATATTTATATGGTGCACTGGCCGGCTCTTCCTTCTACGTTGGGTTCTTTACCACATAGTTTACCACCTTCCTTCCCCTTTCAACCTGGTAAGGCCCACAAACCATTGCCTTCAAATGTTCACCTGACACTACCAACAAAACTAACACTTTGTCCATAGCCAAAAAACTAAGAGCCGTTGCCCTTTCAGCTGTATTTGCCTTCGTTACTTGCTGAGCTACAATGAACTGTTTCCTGGTGTGCTCACATGCCTTCCTCAATCCTTCTCTGAATTTAGCCACATAGTCGAAAAGAGTAGTTTCTGAAGTTTGACTCACTGAGTTCTCTGGACTCAGTTTGAACTTTCCCCACACATCATGACCATAAATTAAATCATAAGGACTGTACCCTGTTGACACATTAATGATATCTGTAATGGAAAACCACAAGTGTGTAATCCCTCGAAAACAAGCAAGTGGATAATCTAGATCAGGTACGCTAATTGTAGTCTTTATGCACTGTTACCAACTTTGTAAGGCGCACTGTGAGGCAGGGTGATCCGCTGTCGTCCTAAATTGTTTTATTCCTAGGCTGTCCATAACTTATTTAAACAGTTGTGAGATGAAATTCGAAGTCTGATCCGACTCCATTCCTTTTGGTAATCCTTATCTTGTAATGAAAAACTATTTACTCCACGACAATCAACTTTGCTGCACTTCTCCTTAAAGGCAAGCTTCTGGAAATCGCGTGGACATATATGTGATTGGCAGTAAGTACTGATTCCTGCTTTTAGTCCAAGGGAGGTGTCCTGCACAATCAATCAGGACACTGTTAAATGGTTCCATAAACACTGGAATTTGAATTAAACGTGAAGATTTAACTGATGCTTGAGGTTTTCCTTTCACCTGACATGTGCGACATGTTTGACAGAATTTGGCTACATCTTTATGTAGTCAAGTCCAATATTTTCCCCGTTGTAATTAGTTTGGATTTTCCTAATTTCCAAATATACAGCGATTGGAAATTTATGAGGCACTCTCAAAATTTAATCCCAGTCCAAACATGTTATCACTACTTCGTGCTTTACTGTACAATTTCCATCTACTGGAACAAGTCGCTGCCTCAATTTCTTCATGAACACATTGTTCTGAATGTAATTACACTCGGTAATGCATTTTGTTTTTGGTTCAGAATAAACTGTCTGGTTTACCTGCGGTAGGACTGGACACTGCAAATTTAGCTCCACAAATGAACTGAATGCTTTAGTCTCATCCACTTCAACCCTCTCGTCCTAAGCACTATTTTCAAGGATTTATACAGCTAAGTAAATTACAGCATGTCTGCCTGTCTTTTAGATTATTCCACTTCCTGTTTAAACTGGTACACCTGTGGTTCAATCACCACACAATCTGGAAACATGGCATGATTCTCTTTCTGTCAAACTCTGCTGATTGTACTTCAACGGGCTGTTCAACTACAATAGGTTATTACGACACAGCAGTTGATAAAGGCTCAGTTGTTTAAATGCAAAAGGGAAAATTGAACAACTGTCTTAGCCTACACTGGTATGCTTGAGATACAACTCTGAATTCAGAAATAAAACTACCAATCTCCACAAGGTTTTTTATTTAAAAACAAAGTAAACATTTATTAACTCAACAACAATTTTTTGCGTGCAAACATGACTACAAATTATTAACATAATACAATTTGAACAAGTTCTCAAATTAATTGCTCCCAGGTAAACCTTCACCAAGGAACCATTAACTAATAGACTTTGAATACACACCAGGCAAAGCAAAATTAACCTTAAGAATTCAAATTGCGTTTTATTTCAATGTGTTTCTTTTGCAGAAACAGTTCCAGGCTGACACGCTGGTTTGCTCTTAGCTGTCAATGACTCGTATGTACAAATTAACTTCTGTTTAAATCTAGCTTTCGCTTTGAATGAACATTTTCAATTGCATTACTATTTTTAAAATTTCACCTCTCCTTACAATAATCTTTTCAATCCACCAATTTTATCTGCAATATAAACTCATGGGTTGGTGTCGTCTAGCTAGGAGCAATATTTTAACCATTCTTTTGAATGGTTTGTTCAACAAATATGCATTCCATTTTACTTTTTACTGCTTCTAATTATCTAATTAATATCACAAACTACTATACATCAAATCACCCAGCCTAGCTGGCTTTCATCCTGCTAAGATACACAGGCACAACCATAGACACAATCGAACATATAATCAGCCTCAAATTCAAGTTATGCACTTTATCTTAGGACAGTTAACGCTTTCTTTGCCAATTTCACTTTCATTGCGGACATGGGTCGTCCAGCTTTACTTCTTCAAATTTGGAGAAGTGTCCCTAACATTGAGCTGACGGGTGCTGCAGCATTTGGAAAAAAAAAGGGTTTTTTTTTTCAGTTCATTCATAGGAAGCAGACTTCGCTGGCTGGACTTCACATTTATTGTCCATCCCTAATTTACCCATGAGAAGGGAGTGGTGAGCTGCCTCCTTGAACAGCCTAATGCATTTGGTGTAGCTACAACCACAGTCCAGTTAGGAAGGGAGATCCAGGATTTTGACCCAGCGACAGTGAAGGAACAGCTGATATAATTCCAAGTCATGATGGTGAGTTACTTGGAAGGGGACCTGCAGATGGTGGTGTTGTGGGTTTGGAAAGTGCCATCTAAGGAGCCTGGGTTAATTTAAGGGGCGTACGTGACTGTGTTAACTAATCAATCAATCAGCAAGACACAACACTTAGTTAATTATTGCATAAATAAATATAGGAAGGAATGAATAAATGAACATATGCATGAATATTTCTGGCCATTGAAGAAACAGCGTCGAAAAAAAGTAGTCTTGCTCTCGGGCATATTCATAATATTCTTTCACAATGTCCTAATTTGGGGAATAGTTTCATATGAGCTGCATCTTCCATGTGCCAGTGCTGGCAGGCTTCGAGGCGAATGGGGCTTTTGAAATGGGCGGGACTTAACTTTGGGATGGGTCCCCCTCACAC